>NW_024727179.1:0-10734 GCF_018991925.1 Homarus americanus
TTCTAACACCTTAAACAAATTCAAGCCTAGGTTGCTCTAGAGCCGGCCATCCTCGTACACGAAAGGCAACCATTATTGTTACGTGTATAATATTACCATCACTAACACAACCAGCATTATCACTACTATTGTCATCTTCTCAACTATCATCATTCCTTCCCTCTTCCTCCTCCTGCCTCCATATTTTAATAATTATCGTCTCAATTATTATTATTATCATTATTTTTATTATTATTATTACCGTATTATTATTATTATTATTAACAATACAACATGTGGCTGGAACAACAGTAGAAATTAGAAATAAGATAAAAAGTTGTATTAAATTAACAATTAAAACACAAACAAGAACCACAGGTACAAGTCGATCAGTTTTTTATCATGAGAGAGAGAGAGAGAGAGAGAGAGAGTCCCTGGCTCACTGTTACGTTATGACAAAGTTGTTGGTAAATATATGGTATGGAAATTGTGTTGATACTCTCTCTCTCTCTCTCTCTCTCTCTCTCTCTCTCTCTCTCTCTCTCTGTCTCTCTCTCTCTCTCACACACACACCAACCACAAATAAACAACACATCACAAACAAACAAGCAAGCAACAACACAACACAAACAATAATGACACCACAAAAAACATCATTCTAAAAAACAAACAATAAAACGAACAAACAAACATACCAACAAACAATAAAACAAACAATCAAACAAACAAACAATAAAACGAACAAACGAAGAATAAAACAAAACAAACAAACAACAAACAAACAAACAAAATATAACAGACAAACAATAAATACAACAAAAACACAAACAAACAAACAATAAAACAAACAAACATACATAAAAACAATCAAACAAACAAAAAAACAAAACAAAAACAGACACCTCTTCAACAAACCACCACCACCAAGGACTTCACTAACCTACCACCTCCACCACCACCTCCTACAACACTATTTATAATCCCAAAACTTCCCAAAGGTCACTCCTGCCTCGGTGACCTTTGGGGGTTAACACTGCCCACTAGTCTAGACCTGGCGAGAAAACTGCCCCCACCCAAAGGTCACTTATTGGGTGTAACAAAGCGCCTGCTGGGTGTGTTGGGTGTGTTGGGTCATTTAGGTGAGTTCCCCCCCCCGCCCTCCCCCAACAATCCCCCATCCCCCCTCTCCACCCACAACCCAGGGCCACGGTGTGTAAGGTTAAGGCGTTCAAATTTTAATTGGGTTGATGATGAAATAATGCATGTGAGGCTGAGGAGGAGTAGGAGGAGGTGGAGGAGGAGGAGGAGGTGGAGTAGGAGGAGAAGGAGAAGCAGAAGGAGAAGAAGGCTAGATTACGTTAGGTTATTTTAGGATAGGTTAGGCTAGGCTAGGCTAGATTAAGTTAAGTTAGGTTAGGTCTGGTCAGGTTACATTATGCATGAAGGTATTCATTTATATGTATATTTATGATCTACAGGATCGTTTATTGCCAGTCAAAAGTTTCCAGAAAAGAGAAATACATAGAAGTTATTACTAATGGCCAATTATCCCTATTTAGTGTAACATACAGTATATATTCGGTCGAGTTCTGCTTATATTTTTTTTTTTCGTATTATTTAAGTCATTTATTTGCTAACATTTAGCTTAGAATAAGTAAATATTTAAAAAAAAAATTGAAAAACTCACAAGTGAATTTGTAACATATAATTAAGTCGAGATGATAATACCAATACCACGTGCTGGTCAAGCTCCGAAAGAGTTGTCCGGGGGTCCAGCTAACCTCTGGTCGGGGCTTGACCAGCACAAAAAAAAAAAAAAAAAACTTTTTGTTTACTAAAGGTGATTTTGACAACCTGTGGTGTAATAGTCAGCATGCTCACTTTGCAAGCGAGTGGACCCGTGTTCGATTCCCGGACAGAGGGAAACTATGAGCATTTTTTTTTAACGCCATTTGGCTTTCTATTTACCAGTAAATGGGAACCTGGATGTTAATCGATTTGCGGATCTTATTCTGGAATAATGGTTAGCCAGTGCAGTTGCCGAGTTGTCCGGTCTTCTCGGACTATGCCATGAAACTGGGTCATAGAACTCGTTAACTTAGGGTGTGGTTGTCGTGTTGGCAACAGATTCTAACACCTTCAACAAATTCACGCCTAGGTGGCCCTAGGGCCGGCCATCCTCGTACACGAAGGGCAACCATTATTATTAGGTGTATAATATTACCATCACTACCACAACCAGCATTATCACTACTATTGTCATCTTCTCAACTATCATCATTCCTTCCCTCTTCCTCTTCCTGCCTCCATATTTTAATAATCAACGTCTCTATAATTATTATCCTTATCATTATTATTATTATTATTATTATTATTATTATTATTACCGTATTATTATTATTATTATTATTATTATTATTATTATTATTATTATTATTATTATTATTATTATTATTATTATTATTACCGTATTATTATTATTATTATTATTATTATTATTATTATTATTATTATTATTATTATTATTATTATTATTATTATTATTATTAATATTATCTTATTATTATTATTATTATTATTATTATAATTACCGTATTATTATTATTATTATTATCATTATTATTATTAATACGACATGTGGCTGGAACAACAGTAGAAATTAGAAATAAGATAAAAAAGTTGTATTAAATTAACAATTAAAACACAAACAAGAACCACAGTACAAGTCGATCAGTTTTTTATCATGAGAGAAAGAGAGAGAGAGAGAGAGAGAGAGTCCCTGGCTCTCTCTCTCTCTCTCTCTCTCTCTCTCTCTCTCATAATAAAAAACTAGATGTCTAGACTAAGACGGGGTCGACACCGGCGACGTTTACTTGCGGTTTTATTTCCGGTGGACGCGTATATACGCTCCCAGCCTCGCCGTTGAAGTCCATTCTACTTAGAGCCCTGCAACACACAACACCTCCTCTAAAGAAGCTCCTGCACAGCAACTCCTCTACCATGCAGCAACTCTCCAGCACCAGACTGTTTTGTATATAATATATTTATACAAGAAAACCACCACTAAGAGTTTCCTTTCTCCAACCCATTCTGAGTGCGAGACATCATAACGTTAACCCCACAGTATTGCGAGAGCTAAATTGCAAAAGTCCGGCAAGGCTCGGCCTGAAGATATTTATTTTATAACAGTATTCAACGTTTTCTACAACGTTTCTGTGCTTACGGTAGGGATCTGCAAACGCAAATTAGGTAATTTTAGTTATAAATTATTCATGCGCAAAGTCAATAACTAGAAACTAAAATTAACTGGAATGAACGAAAATGAACAAAATGTAACTTCAGATTAACTTTAGTCGGAACAAAAAACACTGAACTGAGTAACCGTCGGTCTAGGGAAGATCCAAGTCAATTTAAGCACTGTATTATGATTTTATTTGCAGTAGATCTCACTAAAACCTAAACTTTTTCTACACATGACTTAGCCCAGATTTATTGAGTCATACCTCAGAACTTTGAACACCTACCACCTTTTCAGTTATATATATATATATAGTTTTTTTTTTTTTTTTGCCTATTTGCCATTCTGTTTTAAAGGTTTTAAAGTGCCTAAACATCCGGGATCTAATTATAGCTTATTCATAGAAGAAGGATTTCCTAAAGTTCAATTTTAATGATTGAATCTATGCATCTATTGTGTCATTAATTTATCATGAGCCTATTGGCATGACTAGTAGTACAGTACAGGACAGGACAGTATGTGCTAATTCCGCTGGGATGAAACACTCCACTGTCAACAGTGTGGAGTGCGATTCTTCACCTTTTCTTATGATTATAGTTAATATATACACCTGGCAAAACAGATTTAGCTATGTTACAGGATCACCTCACTTGAGAGCTGAGCTGGTAAACGTATACTGTACTAGATTTAATATGCAATCTACAAACTCTCAGAGCTCATCTTTCAGACTGATTTACGAAAACAACAACAGGCAATCGCATGTACAGTATCAATCACTCAAGGTGCCTTTCTCATATCTCAGGGTTGGCGACCATGGCCCTCCATCCCACAGTAGCTATACAGTACACGAACTATAAAATATCCGTAAATATGTGAGATAAAGCTCAGACGCTAGTACTATATTCGAATACATTTCGTTTTGCTTTTCAAACTTTGAAAGATGAAAAATAATGGTTCCCCAATTGGCATCTAACCTAACACTCTTACGATGCCATTATTTTAAGAAAGTTGTGTTACGTATGTTGGGTTGGGTCGGATAACAATGTGGGTAAGCAGATTAGGCATACAGTTAAGTATAATAGATTGGGTTAGGATTGGAAAGAGTCAATGTACTATTTAAGCCAGCTCCACAGAATAAAAAACAAAAAAGGGACACTAGGAAAATACCAAGCAGGAATATATGATTGAAAGTTTGTACAAATTTATATTAATATTGAGTAACATTTATATTCAAACAAAAAACTAGCTAGTTTTCTGGGACACAATGCACAATCTTCGCTGTCACTCGGCATCAGCCAATGAACGTCGAAGAGGATCTTAAATTTAAATATGCCAATCAATCAGAAGCGGCGATATTCCCCATTTTTTACTTTCCCGCCTCAGTTGCGCTCAGCCTCCCTTGAACAGATGGGTCATTATTGTGGAAATTCTATCTTAGACATTATTAAATACTGAACGTCTAGAACAATGAAGCAACACATTTTCGTGAAGTATTGCAGTCTTAAAATACTACAACCCGTGGCCAGTGTAATAATCCCTATCTACTGACGCAGTTAAGATACGGTAAGTTATGCTAAAGGTAAATATAATAAGATTTAATAAAATATGACACCAAAAACTACGTCGTCAATATACGTATGTTCATAAACAATCCCTTCCGTTAAGATACCTATATACTATGTGTATTATCAAGACATTAGGCATGTGCATTTACGTAACTGAAAGTCCGACACATTTATACACAAGACAAGGGCATGTGCATATATTATAAAGGATAAATATCAATGACTGATAAAATAGGTCCAGTACTTACATAGTCCACTCCCTAATCATCTCGTCGAGTTCACTGTCACGATAACACTTTGTAGTGGACATCTCCCCTACAACTGCTTACAACTGCGGAGCCACGCCACCACCTGCTACCGCCTTCCCTAGCAACCAACCAGATGTTACCGTATCTTAGCAACGGAACTAGTCACCGGCGACTTTCTGGGTTTTCCCAACATGACTCATAGAGGACTGGCGGCTGCTGCTGGGTATATAAGCTCTGTCTCTCCATTGAGATTCATTCTGACCATTCTTCTTGAACAAGCAACACCTCCTCCTCCGCCGCTGCCTGGCTGCCTTAGCTCCTCCTCGCCTGCCTGGCGGTCCTCGCTCCCGCCAGCGAGCATGGCGACCCACCAGCTGTCCTTCTCTGAGCTTCCTCACCAACCAACTCTCATTCTGCCCATCTTCCTGAACAAGCAACACCAACGACTGTCTACAGCCATAACATATTATATAAGAAAACCTTGTTAGAGTTTCCTTCCCATCTGGTGCTGGAGCCTAGCATTAATATCTCGATACACCTATTGTGGGCTCCGGTCGCACTCACACAGGATGGAGAAGACACTGATCACGCTCCCAGTCTTCAAGCAGACACCGGCTCCTCTTCCTGCCCCACGCACCACATTCTGACGACCCCAGCACACCCGTCCTGCCTCAGACGCCGACCCCGGCCCAGCAATAACTCCTGACGCGGTCTCTGTTCCTGAATCCGGACCCACACACACCCTCTTTTCTCCCTCAGGTACTCCCTGCTAATGTCCTGCACCCTGCTGCTGTCGTGGACCCAGCTGCTGTCACGAACCCTAATCCGCTTCTGCTGACGCAGCCCCTGCTCCTGACCCAGGCCCACACACACCCCAGCAGGCGCATCTGACGACCCTGTACCTGTCGTGAGGGAAGCACAACATTCATCGCCCCCACACACCCTCTTTTCTCCCTCAGGTACTCCCTGCTAATGTCCTGCACCCTGCTGCTGTCGTGGACCCAGCTGCTGTCACGAGCCCTTATCCGCTTCTGCTGACGCAGCCCCTGCTCCTGACCCAGGCCCACACACATCCCAGCAGGCGCATCTGACGACCCTGTACCTGTCGTGAGGGAAGCACAACATTCCTCGCCTCCACACACCCTTTTTCTCCCTTCTCCCACAGATAGTGTGTATCTAGACAGTTGTATTTCAGCGATCGGCTCATCACGCCATCGCCGTTGTCTCACATGAGGCATGCACCGCCCGGTCTGCCTCACATGTGCTAAGTAACTCTA
This sequence comes from Homarus americanus, assembly GCF_018991925.1. Classification (NCBI taxonomy): domain Eukaryota; kingdom Metazoa; phylum Arthropoda; class Malacostraca; order Decapoda; family Nephropidae; genus Homarus; species Homarus americanus. The sequence continues at coordinate 6,308 of NW_024727179.1, forward strand.
CAGACAACAAGTCTCCTACACCGCCTGGAGGGAAGGGGGAGTATTGTAGTGGATGTCTCCCCTACAACTGCTTACAACTGCGTAGCCACGCCACCACCTGCTACCGCCTTCCCTAGCAACCAACCAGATGTTACCGTATCTTAGCAACGGAACTAGTCACCGGCGACTTTCTGGGTTTTCCCAACATGACTCATAGAGGACTGGCGGCTGCTGCTGGGTATATAAGCTCTGTCTCTCCATTGAGATTCATTCAGACCATTCTTCTTGAACAAGCAACACCTCCTCCTCCGCCGCTGCCTGGCGGCCCCTCGCTTCTCCTCACCTGCCTGGCGGCCCTCGCTCCCGCCAGCGAGCATGGCGACCCACCAGCTGTCCTTCTCTGAGCTTCCTCACCAACCAACTCTCATTCTGCCCATCTTCCTGAACAGGCAACACCTCCAGCACCAGACTGTCTATCATATAACTTATATATTATACAAGAAAACCACATTAGAGTTTCCTTCCATCCTGAGTGCTAGACAACATTAATATCTCGATACCCCTACAATGGTGACTCCCGGAGATTAGCACTCACACAGGATGGAGGAGACACTGATCACGCTCTCCCGAGTCGCTGGCGGGCACCAGCTTCTCTTGCACTGTGCCATTACAGCAGTGATCCCAGCACTGCGTCATGCGCAAGACGCCTGGCCCAGCAACTAGCGGCCTCTGTTTCCTGAATCGGACTACACACCCTCTTTTCTCCCTCAGGTACTCCCTGTAATGTCCTGCACTGCGCATGTGGGCAGCTGCTGTCGCGAGCCTAATCCTTCTGCTGACGCAGCCCCTGCTCCTGAACCATGCCACACCTTAGGCGCATCTGACGACTCAGTACCTGCCGTGAAGGCTTACACAACATCATCGCCTCCACACCGCGCACCCTCCAGGTACTCCCTGCTAATATCCTGCACCTGCTGCTGTCGTGGACCCAGCTGCTGTCACGAGCCTAATCGCTTCTGCTGACATGATCCTGCTCTATTTGAGAGCCCCACACACACCCCAGCAGGCGCAGCGACCCTGTGCCTTGCCTGTCGTAGAGGAAGCACAACATTCATCCGCCTCCACACGCCCTTTTCTCCAGCTTCTCCCACGAATGGTGTGTATCTAGACAGTTGTATTTTCAGCGATCGGCTCATCCGCCATCGCCGTTGTCTCACATAGGGCATGCCATGATCTGCCTCACGCGCGCTAAGCAACTCTGGACAACAAGTCTCCACACACCGCCTGGAGAGAGTGTGTAGTGGTCTCTGGCACAACTGCGTAGCCACCTTACCACCTGCTACGCTTTTCCCTAGCAGCAACCAGACAGGCGCAGTATCTTAGCAGCGGAACTGGTCACCGGCGGCGACTTTGGGTTTCCCCAGCATGACTCTCATAGAGAGGACTGGCGGCTTTCTTTGCTGGGTCGCCATGGCTCCTGTACCTCCATTGAGATTCGTTCTGACCATTCTTCTTGAACAAGCAACACCTTCTCCTCCGCCGCTGCCTGGCAGCCTAAACTCTCCTCACACCTGCCTGGCAGTGACTTCTCGCTTCACTTCCAGCAAAGGCATGGCACGACATAGCTGTCCTTCTCTGAGCTTCCTTACCAACCAATTCTCATTCTGCCCAACTTCCTGAACAAGCAACACCTCCAGCACCAGACTGTCTATAATATAACTTATATTATATAAGAAAACCATATTAGAGTTTCCTTCCATCCTGAGTGCTAGACAACATTAATATCTCAATACCCCTACAACTTCACAGTTTTCAAACTGCTAGAAATTTAAAAAAAAAATTGCTACTTAAACAATTTAGTCGGAAAACCACAAGTAGTTAGTAGTCTATAAATTAAAATTTATATTAGTTATGTCTATATAACACAGTGTGGCGTTATCTATCTATAAATCGATAAAAATAGCTAAAACGCATCACAAGCATCAGACTAGACAACTACGTTTTGTTGACAAGCCGGTCACACACTTTTATTATCAACATTATGTCCTTGTTAATTAATTCGAGTTTTCTCACTGCGTTAAACTTGCAAAACACATTGATAAAGTTTTGCCACATATAAATACGCGTGTAAGTTCACCACAATTATAATAAACAAAATTTTAGCTGAAAAACTAATCCACAGCGTCTACGCCGTCCACCAGTGACGCTGAAAAGGCGTGATTTTAGACGTAATTATCAGAAAATACGTCACGTAAGTTAATGATAATATTTAATTTAAAATCTGAAGCTATATATAATGCGAAAATTAATGCAAGATATCAGGAGAAATTAGTAGGCTCACAAAACTTATAAGACAAATATATAGTATACATATTTCGAGCATTTTGAATGATTTGGGCGGCCAATCAACTGATAATAATGGCGTATATTGAGTACCATCTATATAATTATTAATTAACTTCCGGTTATATTATTATTATTATTATTATTATTATTATTATTATTGTTGTTGTTATTATTATTATTATTACTATTATTATTATTACTATTATTATTATTATTATTATTATTATTATTATTATTATTATTATTATTATTATTATTATTATTATTATTATTATTATTATTATTATTATTGTTATTATTATTATTATTATTATTATTATTATTATTATTATTATTATTATTATTATTATTATTATTATTTAAAAACAATAAGATATAAATACACATAGAGACATACTATCAGACAGACAAGACAGACATCAGATACAAGAAGACGTACTGTACACATATCAGACACAAAATACTTACATAATCTCACACACACAACTACAGACAGACATAACTGACTCTCAATAACACAATAGAACTTAATAGAACCTCTTTGGAGACTTACCTGACCGTTTTATTTTTTTTTTATTTACATAGGGGGTTGTTAATATAAGTACGTAATGTGGGTGTATTCTCTAATAGTTTGTATACGTCTGTGTGATAATGTAGGGTGTATTTATGTGTAACATGTGTGTGTGTGTGTGTACATAGTGTAGGTATGTGTATTGTAGTGGACGTCTCCCCTACAAACTGCTTAGCTGCACACCACCTGCTACCGTCTTCCCTAACAACCAAACGTATCCGCATTCCAATGCCGCTGTATCCTAGCAACCGAGCCAAAAGACAGGCGACTTCTCGGGTTTTCCCAACATGACTCATAGCGGCTGCTGCGGGGTATATAAGCTCTGTCTCTCCATTGAGATTCATTCAGACCATTCTTCTTGAACAAGCAACACCTCCTCCTCCGCCGCTGCCTGGCTGCCTTAGCTCCTCCTCGTCTGCCTGGCGGTCCTCGCTCCCGCCAGCGAGCATGGCGACCCACCAGCTGTCCTTCTCTGAGCTTCCTCATCAACCAACTCTCATTCTGCACCTCCAGCACCAGACTGTCTATCATATATCTTATATTATACAAGAAAACCACATTAGAGTTTCCTTCCATCCTGAGTGCTAGACAACATTAATATCGATACCCCTACAAATGGTGACTCCCGGAGATTAGCACTCACACAGGATGGAGGAGACACTGATCATGCTCCCAGTCTTCAAGCAGACACCAGCTCCTCTTCCTGCCCCACGCACCACATTCTGACGACCCCAGCACACCCGTCCTGCCTCAGACGCTGACCCAGGCCCACACACACCCCAGCAGGCGCATCTGACGACTCAGTACCTGCCGTGAGGGAAGCACACAACATCCATCGCCTCCACACACCCTTTTTTCTCCCTCAGGTACTCCCTGCTAATGTCCTGCACCCTGCTGCTGTCGTGGACCCAGCTGCTGTCACGAGCCCTAATCCTCTTCTGCTGACGCAGCCCCTGCTCCTGACCCAGGCCCACACACACCCCAGCAGGCGCATCTGACGACCCTGTACCTGTCGTGCGGGAAGCACAACATTCATCGCCTCCACACACCCTTTTTCTCCCTTCTCCCACAGATAGTGTGTATCTAGACAGTTGTATTTCAGCGATCAGCTCATCACGCCATCGCCGTTGTCTCACATGAGGCATGCACCGCCCGGTCTGCCTCACATGTGCTAAGCAACTCTACAGACAACAAGTCTCCTACACCGCCTGGAGGGAAGGGGGCGTATTGTAGTGGACGTCTCCCCTACAAACTGCGTAGCTGCACACCACCTGCTACCGTCTTCCCTAGCAACCAAGCGTATCGGCATTCCAATGCCGCCGTATCCTAGCAACCGAGCCAAAAGACCGGCGACTTCTCGGGTTTTCCCAACATGACTCATAGCGGCTGCTGCAGGGTATATAAGCTCTGTCTCTCCATTGAGATTCATTTAGACCATTCTTCTTGAACAAGCAACACCTCCTCCTCCGCCGCTGCCTGGCTGCCTTAGCTCCTCCTCGCCTGCCTGGCGGTCCTCGCTCCCGCCAGCGAG
>NW_024727180.1:0-22500 GCF_018991925.1 Homarus americanus
GTGTTTAGTAAAAATAATGATAACGGTGATAATGATAATAATAATAATAATAATGATAATAACAATAAGAATAAAACAACAATAAATAATGATAATGTTAATATAATAATAATAACAGCAACACCAACAATAATAACAATAAAATCAATAACAATGACAAGGACAACAACAACAACAATCCAGGTCAATTAATCACCTTTTAAAAATGAACCTTTAAACTATAAACCATTTTAATACAAAAGCAACAAAAAATAATAATACAAAATTAAATAAAAAAATTACGAATACAAAAAAATTCATTTCACCCAACAAGAAAACGTAAAAGAAAATAATAGCAACAAATAACAAATAAAAAATACAATTAAATAACAAATAAACGAATATAAGATAAAAATTAATGATACAAAATTAAAAACGAAAAAAAAATACCATAAAAAGAAAAAATAATCAAGAATATTTTACGATTCAAAATTACCAACAGTGAATTAAGGTAAATTTTACTGTCACACACAAGGTAATTCTTTCTTAAACTGAATATATAAAAAAAAATATATATATATATTATATTACAAAAAAAGTGGAATATCAAAATTACGTTTAATAAAGTCAGGAAATTATATTCATTAAAAAAAAAAGACTAAAATTGTGACCACGAGAAGCGTATAATTAAAGTTGAGAGAGAGAGAGAGAGAGAGAGAGAGAGAGAGAGAGAGAGAGAGAGAGAGAGAGAGAGAGAGAGAGAGAGAGAGAGAGAGGAGAGAGAGAGAGAGAGAGAGGTGCGGTACAGGGGGAGCTCAGTACTGTGTTGGGCCATTTGTACCGGTCCAGAGGAAAGTGTACCGTGGTGGTCCCAGTAGTTGTGTGGGTGTACTGGGGTCTGTGTGTGTGTGTGTAGAGGCACAGTAGAGTGGTGGAATGGCTCCTCTCTCTCTCTCTCTCTCTCTCTCTCTCTCTCTCTCTCTCTCTCTCTCTCACTCTCTCTCTCTCTCTCTTCTCTCAGGTACTTGATGCACCTTTCGCTGAGGAAATGTGTAATTAAGAAGAAGAGTTGGGTGAGGGACAAGAAGCATACAGGAGGGAGGAAGAGAAGGAGGAGAAGAAGGGAAGGAGGAAAGGAAGAGAACGAGGATCAGAAAAGATGAGGATAGAGAAGGAAGGAAAGAGAGAGGGAGAAAGGGAGAAAAACGAGGTAGGTAAGGAAAGGAGGAAGGTAGGAAGGTAGGGAGAGGGAGAAAGGAGATAAGGGAGGCGGGAGGAGGAAGGTGGGAGGAGGGTAGGGAGAGGGAGAAAAGAGAGATAGGGGAGGGAGGGAACGGAGGAAGGGGAGGGGAGGGAGTATCTCACCTCATGAAGTAATTAAATCTCAAGTATCGCTCTTCAGTTTAATCCCCCGAGAGATTTATGGAAGATTACCTCAAAAACGCCGTGTGATGATGTGTCCTGGAGGGAGGGAAGGGGGAGGGAGGGGGAGAGGGAGGGGGAGGGGAGGGGGAGGGAGGAGAGGGAGCGAAGGGGATGGGAAGGAGGATATATGAGAAAGAAATAGCGACTGAAGATAGAGATAATATAGGAAGGGAAGGAGGGAGGGAGGGAAGAGGTGGAAGGGGAAATATACTAAAGGAATAAGGTAAGAAAATGAAGACTGGAAGAGGGAGAGAAGAGGGCGATAGAGAGAGAGAGAGAGAAACAAGACAGACAGACAGACAGATGAATAAAAATCACTCCCATATCAAATCAAACAACAACAAAACAAAAACAAACAAAACAAACAAACAAACAAACACCCAGTAAACCTCTATACCACGCGTCCTCCACATAACGGCCAGGTGTAATTAATACTCACTTTTAAGGTAATTATGGTAATGAAGTACTTAAGGTGTGGCACTACGGTATAGAAGAGAATCGCTACCTGGATTTACCTGTGTCGTTGTTATGTAATTATCACATTTAAATAATAATAAAAATAATAAAAATGTTCCGTTTCTTTCGGTTTGAGTTTAAAGAGAATCATTGTAACATTTCTTAGGTAAATATAATAAGATAATACATGAAAGGCGGAGAGGGAGGGGAGGGGAGAGGGTGGTGGTGGGGAGAGAGGAAACGGAGAGGGAAGAGGGGAAAAGGGGGGGAGAGGAGAGGGCAGTAAAAAATGGGAGGAGGACAGAGGAGGATAAAGGGAGAGGCGGAGAGGGAGAACGGCGTAGGAGGGGGATGACGTAGGAGGGGGGAGGGAGATAAAAGGGAGGGGAGAAGGAAAGGGGAGAGGGGGAGAGGGGAGAGGTCATGACAGCTCACAATTTAGAGTAATACAGCCGAGGGAGTAAAATATGAGTTGTGTATTAAGAGTCATGAGTTTTGGTCTGTGTGTGTGTGTGTGTGTGTGTGTGTGTGTGTGTGTGTGTGTGTGTGTGTGTGTGTGTGTGTGTGTGTGTGTGTGTGTATTTTCATAGTGTGGGCTGATAAGGTGGTGATGGTGGTAATGGGTACTGGTGGTAGTGGGGATGGTGGTGATGGTGGTAATGGGTACTGGTGATAGTGGGGGATGGTGGTGATGTGGTGGTAATGGGCTACTGGTGGTAGTGGGGATGGTAGTGATGGTGGTAATGGGTACTGGTGGTAGCGGGGATGGTGGTGATGGTGGTAATGGCCACTGGTGGTAGTGGGGATGGCAGTGATGGTGGTAATGGGCACTGGTGGTAGTGGGGGATGGTGGTGATGGTGGTAATGGGCCACTGGTGGTAGTGGGGGATGCTTGTAGTGATGGTGGTAATGGGTACTGGTGGTAGTGGGGGATGGTGGTGATGGTGGTAATGGGCTACTGGTGGTAGTTGGGGATGGTAGTGATGGTGGTAATGGGTACTGGTGGTAGTGGGGGGATGGTGGTGATGGTGGTAATGGGCTACTGGTGGTAGTGGGGATGGTAGTGATGGTGGTAATGGGCACTGGTGGTAGGGAGGGATGGTGGTGATGGTGGTAATGGGTACTGGTGGTAGTGGGGGATGGTGGTGATGGTGGTAATGGGTACTGGTGGTAGTGGGGGATGGTGGTGATGGTGGTAATGGGTACTGGTGGTAGTGGGGGATGGTGGGTGATGGTGGTAATGGGTACTGGTGGTAGTGGGGGATGGTGGTGATGGTGGTAATGGGTACTGGTGGTAGTGGGGGATGGTGGTGATGGTGGTAATGGGTACTGGTGGTAGTGGGGGATGGTGGTAGAGACAAAACAACAGACCTAAATATAAGGAAAGCTGAAGAAAGCGACTCAAGAGCTAGAAAAAATAAATAAAAAAAATACGGGTTCTCAAAAAGCAAAACAAATAAAGTTGAAGAATAACAAAAAAAAATAAGAGCACTCAAATACGAAAAAAAAACTCCTAAAATATCTTAAAATACGTTCAAGAATAAAATAAAAACACGAAAATAAAAACACGCCCTAAAAAAAATTGATTCATGCTAAAGAATAATATAGATAAAAAACTTTAAACCTTAATGCTCTTACATTTTACACACACGCACACACACACACACACACACACACACACAATAAATTCACAAAAAAAATGCTATCGCAGAAATACACACTAATAGATATTATAGAAAAAACTACTATAACTCCTTAAAAAAACATAAACACATTAATCACATGAAAAAACATAAATAGATTCCCCCCAAAAAAAAACACAAAAATATGACATTTTCTAACCAAGTAAAATAGGGGACTAAACATTTACGTCCATTATTAGTACTGTGAGGAGGTGAGAAAGAGAATAAGAGGGATGGAAGAGTAGGGAAATGGGAGGGATGGTGGAGCAGAAGGCGGGGAGTGAGGAGTAGCTGAGGAGGGAGGAGAGAGGCGTAGGGAGAGGAGGAGGGAGGGAGGGGGAGGGAGGGAGGAGGAGGGAGGAGGGAGAAGTAGGGAGGGAGAACAGGAGGGAAGGGAGGGTGGGGCACAGTAACGGATGATAAAGGGATAAAAGCAGGTTACACTCATGCCTCCTCCAACCACTCTGCCTCCCCTCCTCCTCCTCCTCCTCTTCCTCCTCCTCCTCCTCTTCCTCCCCTCTTCCTCCCCCCCTCCCCTCCTCCTCTTCCTCCCCACATTTATCCATCTGTGAGTCTTCTATTTTCTTTCTATATTATAATACAGCAGAGACCTTTTTGTGCTACATTTCTCTCTCTCTCTCTCTTACAGTCACTACTTGCTATCTTGTGTTTCACCCCACCCTTGTGTCTCTCTCATCTTATCTCTTTCTCTCGATCTCTCTGCTACCTCTTGGTTCACACCTCCACACACACACACACACACACACACACACACGGTCACTATCGTTGTTTATCGCTCTCTCTCTCTCCTCTCTCTCTCTCTCTCTCTCTCTCCTCTCTCTCTCTCTCTCTAAAGTGCGTAATGCTTTGTGTGTGTGTGTGTGTGTGTGTGTGTGTGTGTGTGTGTGTGTGTGTGTGTGTGTGTGCGTGCGTGTGCGTGTGTGCGTGTGTGTGTGTGTGTGTGTGACATTCTCCCATACACTGCCTCTCTCACACACTCTCATCATTATCTCATTTACGTCCTCTTCTTCACCTTCATTCTCCTCTTCTTCACCCTCCCTTTCCTCCTCACCCTAACCTAACCTAACCTAACCTAACCCCTAGAGATAATACAAGGTTATTTAATCCCCAGGTGAAATAACCTGGGGTGACTAATCTTCAGATGATCCAAGTTTAAATAAATAAATAAATAAAATAAATACAATAAACACCCAAATAAATACAATAAATAAATAAAATAAATAAAATAAAAACCCAAATAAATACAATAAATAAATAAAATAAATAAAATAAACACCCAAATAAAATATAATAAATAATAAAATAAATAAAATAAACACTCAAATAAATACAATAAATAAATAAAATAAATAAAATAAAACACTCAAATAAATACAATAAATAATAAAATAAATAAAAATAAACAATTCCAAATAAATACAATAAATAATTAAAATAAATAAAATAAACACCCCAACAAATACAATAATACTAGCAAACCCAAATAAACAAATTAAATAAACTGATACTGGTTATACACACACATAATGTTTATATACAAAGGCAATAATACAACAGCATTTAATGAAACACACATTGGGTTTCAACAGCAATACCCTACATTCAGCGTAAAGACAATATAATACCAGATGAGACAATACCAGGTGAGACGATAATGACCAGGTGAGACAATAATACCAGGTGAGACGATAATACCAGGTGAGACAATATAATACCAGATGAGACAATAATACCAGGTGAGACGATAATACCAGATGAGACAATAATACCAGGTGAGACGGTAATACCAGGTGAGACAATAATACCAGGTGAGACGATAATACCAGATGAGACAATAATACCAGGTGAGACGGTAATACCAGGTGAGACAATAATACCAGGTGAGACGATAATACCAGGTGAGACAATAATACCAGGTGAGACGATAATACCAGGTGAGACGATAATACCAGGTGAGACAATAATACCAGTTGAGTGTTCGTATTCTAGCTGTGGTATTAAGGTCCTCTCTTATTCACTCATGATTATCTTAAGCTTTATTCAACTTAGTGAGCTTAAAAAAATTCTTTATCTTTAGATTTTTTTTCCTTCAAGATGATATGAGAATGAAAAAAATATTATGATGAATTTTCCCTGGGTGGGTGAGTGGATGGGTGGGTGAGTGGGTGAGTGGGTGAGTGAGTGGGTGAGTGAGTCAGTGAGTGAGGCCTTTAAAGCTTAAAATACAAAAAATTCATTATAGTTCCATACGTAACAAAAAATAATAAAAATAAAATATAAAATAAAGAATCCCAGAACTCAACCTTCACACAAGAAACTGAACCAGTATTAAGGAACATACCAGTGGGTTAAATCTGTGTCAAATCTGGGTTAAATCTGAGTTAAATCGTTGGAAGGTGTTGGTGGTGGTCTAGGAACGGTACCCGAGAGAAGGACAAAATTAGTTCCCCAAACGGCCACCGGGGAGCTGTACCACCACCACTACCACCACTGTTTACATCCCAGGCTGGAGTGTGTCCTCGGAGACGGGGAAATAAACAGAGAGAGGAAGAAGAAGAATTAAGGAAGAAGAAGAATTAAAGAAGAAGAAGAAAAAGAAAGAATAGATACCAAAGAGCAACACAAAATAAGTTTAAATGAGAAATAAAGCAGTGAATTGGTGGAAAAAATCAACGACAAAAATCACACACCAGTACCACCCCCACCCACACACCACCACAAACCACACACAACCACCACACCAACCCACCACCAAACAAAACACACCAACCACAAACCAACCACCACCAGCACCACCATCACCACCACCAGCACCACCAACCACCAGCACCACCCACCACCTCACCACCACCAGTACCACCACCACCACCACCACCAGCACCACCACCACCACCACCACCAGCACCACCACCACCACCACCAATTAGCACTCCACCACCACCACCACCACCACCACCAGTACCACCACCACCACCACCACCACCAGTGCACCACCACCACCACCACCAGGCACCACCACCACCACCACCACCAGTACCACCACCACCACCACCACCAGTACCACCACCACCACCACCACCAGTACCCACCACCAGTACCACCCCACCACCACCACCACCAGCACCACCACCACCACCACCACAGCACCACCACCACCACCACACCACCACCAATTAGCAATACCCACCAACAACAACAAAAGATAAATACCAAACATGTAAAAAAATACCCAATGTAAAAATAAAAATAAAATAAATCCCTGTAAAAACCCCACAAAATAAATTCGTAACTTTAGAAATTGTTTACTGGACAAAATAAAAAGGTTTCAATCCCACGTGAATTATTAAGTTGTGAGACTAAATGCCTTTCAAGATATATATTCCGACACAATTTATATATTATCCACTTTGGAAATTATTATATAAGTGGAAAAAAAATATATACAAAGTCAGTTAAACAATAATTGATTATTTTTTTTATAATTAAACTACAAGAACCGATGATAATATAATTCACTTTATCGGGGTTTAGTTGGGTGTATTTTATGAGTTATATATTTAAGGTAGTGTTAGTTTGTTTGTGGGTTATATCTAGATTCGCCAATTCGCCATTACGCTTCGCCATACACTGCTACGCCTCGCCACACTCGCCCTCCTCCCACGCTTCACTACATATACATGCCTTACCAGCACCACCCACTCACACGCCTCACCATCCACACGTTTCATAACCTACCCACACGCCTCACCACCATCCTCACGCCTCACCATCTATCCTCATGCCTCACTATCCACCTACACGTCTCACCACCCACCCACACTCCTCACCACATATCCACACCCCATCACCAGCCACCCACACCCCATCGCCACACACACACACCCCATCACCACCCATCCACACCCCATCACCACCCATCCACACCCCACCACCACCACCCACACACCCATCACCACCCACCCACACCTCACCACATATCCACACCCTATCACCAGTCACCCACACCCCATCACCACCCATCCACACCCCACCACCACCACCCACACACCCCATCACCACCCACCCACACCTCACCACATATCCACACCCCATCACCACCCACCCACACCCCATCACCACCACCCACACCTCCACCACATATCCACACCCTATCACCATCCACCCACACCCCATCCACACCCACCCACACCCCATCACCACCCATACCCTATCACCAGCCACCAACACCCCATCACCACCCACACACACCCCATCACCCACCCACACGCCTTACCAACTACCCACACCCCATCACCACACACCCACCCACACCCCACCACCACACACACACACACACACGCCTCACCACCCATCCACACGCCTCACCACCCACACGCCTGGCTGACTCCTCCACGGACTCAATTTTCACACATATGCCACTCGTATGTTAAGCAGAATATCAATATCAAAGTCATAAATTCATTTCTCAAACTTGTTAACTCGTAATTTTCCCGAGAGAGACGCGTTTAAATCCAGTCTCCAGAAATTTGTAGGGATGCGTAAAATGCGTAAAAAAAAGTAGTTTGGAAATTGTAAAAAAAACGTTATATGAAAGATTTGGAAAAAGCTGAATCGATTTTTTTTTATACTCTTAAGGATTATAAAAAAAAAGTGAATTGAAATACTATAAGAGTGAGTTAGGAAAATAGTTATGCATTTGATACGGATATTGAAAGAATTTATTTGGGTAGAAAAAATACAGATTGGACAAGTGACATCCTTTAGAGATATTTACACTTAATATTTTTTCTCTCTGTTATACGTTGACTGTGCCGGGGTTAATGCCTCTTGACACACCTGTATGACACTTAATCAACACCTGGCGAACGTTTTTACACCTGGCGAACGTTTTTACACCTGGTGAACGTTTTTACGCCTGGCGAACGTTTTTACACCTGGCGAACGTTTTTAAACCTTCTGAATGTTTTACACCTGGCGAACGTTTTTAAACCTTCTGAATGTTTTACACCTGGCGAACGTTTTTAAACCTTCTGAATGTTTTACACTTGGCGAACGTTTTTAAACCTTCTGAATGTTTTACACCTGGCGAACGTTTTTACACCTGGCGAAAGTTTTTACACCCCCTTGAACATAATCCTATGATTATAAAACAGACCAAATCGGCTCTAAAAAAAAAGTCTTAAAAATATATTGACAGATTTTAAACAGATTTTATGAAGGTTTAACAAAAATCCTTCGAATTGAAAACAAAAACAAAAACGTTAAATATGCGAGAAAATACTTTTATATCTCAGCTTAAAAAGACATCAATTGTATTTCCTTAATTGCACTTGCAAGTTTTACTGTAATTAGCTGTTACAGTAATATTTGTAATCATTATTTTAATTAGTTATTACACCTAAGTAGTTGTAATTCATCAGTCAACTTCTCATTTTTTTATAACTTAATCTTACTAAATAAATTTCCCATTTTCTATAATTTAATCGCTCAATTAATTTCCCATTTTCTATAATTTAATCGCTCAATTAATTTCCCATTTTCTATAATTTAATCGCTCAATTAATTTCCCATTTTCTATAATTTAATCGCTCAATTAATTTCCCATTTTCTATAATTTAATCGCTCAATTAATTTCCCATTTTCTATAATTTAATCGCTCAATTAATTTCCCATTTTCTATAATTTAATCTTGTAGTTATGGAGGTAATGGCTGCCTTAGTTATATTAGTTACAGCCACCGGATAACTCATGGCTGTGTGCTTACGTCCAAACAATTTCAATTCCCAATTCAATTTCATTTCTGATTAAAAAATACAATGGTTACCCCAATGTTACGGTCCCAAACTGATATTTGTGTGTGTGTGTGTGTGTGTGTGTGTGAATGTTATGTTTACCTAAGGTTTAGACTATCCTGTATTCAATTTAAGATATAATAATAATAATAATAATAATAATAATAACAATAATAATAATAATAATAATAATAATAATAATAATAATAATAATAATAATAATAATAACACTAATAATAATGACGTCATGTACCAGATCAACTGAAAATTACTACGATTGGCTGGCAAGTAATGACGTCATGTAACATACGAAACGATAACTCATATGACTGGCTAATGACACTGTGACGTAACATAATGTTGCTAACTTAGAGAGTTTGCAATTTCTCTCACTTAACACGGTTATGATTGGCTTAATAATATAATAAGACAGGTTGATAAATTAATAGTGGGTTTAATTTTTATTTATTATAACACCGTGATGAAATATGGAGGAGGGGGAGGAGGGGGAGGAGGTGGTGTCCGAAAACCAACAAACTCACGTAAGTCTTGACAAAAACATGGTGCTCTCTGATTGGCTACTTCATCTCCGTGACGCGGTAACCTGACGAAGCCTGTGATTGGCTGACGTTGTAGAGAAATATAACCCTATGAGAATTTTCCCTATTGGAGTTATAACGAGAAGCTGGTAAGTATAGAACAATCTTTATAATGATACACTTTACTGTACAGTTTATAAGTAATTTGTAAGTGATCTGATATGCTGTTTGAAGTGAGTAACCTTCATGTCTTCGTATTATTAACATCATTAATAATATTAATCATATAAAAGTGTCGGGCTCATGGCAGCTCATTTATCACTTTTATCAATAACAAAAAAATTCAAAAACATGTTTCATATTTTGCTGTATTTTGAGATAACGCTCTTTACCGTGTGTTGCGGTGGTCGAGTGGACACAACCCTCGCCTCCTCTCCTAAAGGTCGCTGGTTCGTGTCTTGAGCACTACTAGTTCACATAAAGACTGTGAATGGGTGTACAGTGCCTCAGTCTACAGTACACTATATCCGCCACGCCCTCACTCACACTATATATTTAACCTTTATCTACTCATAAATGTAAACAAAGGCATAACATGAGCATTAGTAGCCTATACAACAATCTCTATCATCAATTTGTTTTATTATTATAGAGTTTTAATGTATATATTTATAACGATATATTAAACCATTGTGTTAAACCATTACGTTCTGATGTGACGACAAAAATAAACCACGCCAGACCCAATCAGTTGGTTTTTATTATTATTTTGTTCACAGTTTCGCCATAGGTGTAATACATGGTGTTAGTTGGACCTTTAGCTATTTACACCCATTATATTTGGTTGGTTAGATTGGTGTGTGTGTGTGTGTGTGTGTGTGTGTGTGTGTGTGTGTGTGTGTGTGTGTGTGTGTGTGTGTGTGTGTGTGTGCGTGTGTGTGTGCGTGTGCGTGTGTGTGTGTGTGTGTGTGTGTGTGTGTGTGTGTGTGTGTGTGTGTGTGTGTGTTGTTCCGGCTGTCCTGGTCACAACTCACCTTTGTCCCATTTAAACATTTAAGCGTTACTGATGGTTAGGTTAGGTTAGGTTAGGTTAGGTCGGGACATGACCACCCCGTATCAATATCAATAACCTGTCACCTGCTCCTTAATTAATACTGATCACCTCACCCCCATCTACCTCTCCATCACTAATAACTATGGAACAAATGACGCAGTAACTTTTGTTTTACTCACAATATATAAAAAAAAAATATGAAGTTTAATACCGGGACATAATTCCTTCAATCAAACACCTGAGGCTGAAACATTTACCAGTCAACCCACTTCACAATTTTCTTCTTTAAGGTCATTGGAAATCACAGTTTCTAAAGTTTACTCTGAATAAAAATCGTTGAGCGAGTGTGTTAAGGCGGGCAGTGAGGCCTCGAGGGTTCAGGTGTAATATAAAGTTACAGCGGCGAGGCGTAGCGGGGAGGCCCTGCGAGAGGCTAGACCAGGCCAGACTGTGTCACTCCTCTTAAGGTGAAATAGGTCGAGTTTTTTTAGTCTTTTCTTTTCTGCCTCGCTGTTCGACACACCCTACAGAGAGGACCCGGGAATCGAACTGGGGTCCTCTGAGGGTGTGAACAGCGACGTGACGTGATAACCACTACACCACGGAGGGCAGTTGAGACCCCCCCCCCACCCCCACAGGTGACAGGTTAACTACTGACTGACAGGTGAGTGAGGTAGATGCAGGAGGTGTTGCCCTGACAACCAGTGAGGAACTTTACATGAAGAGATGGTCGACATTGAAGAAGTCGACGCCGTTTAGGTATAGGCCTAACTAGTCGCCTTCAGCCTCCACTTATTGTTGAAAAAAAGTGAGGCGAGGACCTACCACCGACGTCGGGAAAAGGTCAACAGTTTTAAGGAGTTCCCCCGAGAAAGCCGGAATATATATAGAGAAAATAGTTGACCTTTATGGAGATCAAAAATACACAATCAATTACTCGTCTTACACCTGTTATCAACTGTGGTGATGACGGAGAGAGAGAGACAAAACAAATGAAGAAATACAATAATGAAGTGTAAAACAAAACGAATAACGAATAGGTAAACAAAGAAATGTATTAACACACCGGTAAAGACAAAGGTAACATATAATAACAATAATAATAACAACAGTAAAAAAAATAATAACAATATTAATAACACCAATAACGAAACAACAACAACAATAATAATAAATAATAATAATAATCCCCCCAGCGTCTCACAGATAAAACAGATCACGTCTCAGCCAAGCCTCGCCTGAATAAATATTTGTAAGACCCGCCTTATATTCTCCACGCTCGGGACCTCTTACCCTCACGGCTCCTTACGCCACACTTCCTGAGGACACCAGCACGTAATTATCTCCCTCTCTCAACTTAAAACGACACAAAGATGGCGTCGAAATTCCACTGGGACTCAACTAAAGAGAAAGACTAATTAATCATAAGTATTACCTGTAGGGGAAATATTACAGGTAACTCAAGTGTACAGGTGTAGAGACTGCTGCCATCACCACTACACCTACAGTTACTGCTGCTGTGTAACCCTGCATCAAGGTGTAGCCCCCAGGAAGATCGGACACCTCACTAACCGTACTGGCTAACGATTATCTCACGATTAAGGTCTGCAAATCGATTTATTCTTCATAGACAAGAGACAGAGATAGATGTTCTCCCCCGCCGGAGTATCGAACCCTGGTCCTCTCGCATGTTGAGCCAAGAATCCTGACCACCCCATCGCGTGACACCATTAAATTAAAATACAATATTCCTCTCTGTAACAAGATAAAAATATATCTCACTTAATGGATGACGTAATTGGCATTTTGCATTTTTTTACAAGTGAGTGGGGTGAGGGGGGTGAGGGGGGTGATGGGGTGGATGGGGGTGAGGGGGGGGTAAAGATGGGGTGAGGGGGGTGATGGGGGGTGAGGGGCAGGGGTGATGTGGAGTGATGGGGGGTGAGGGGGGGTGATGGGGTGAGGGGGTGATGGGGGGTGAGGGGGGTGAGGGGGGTGAGGGGGGGGTGAGGGGGGTGAGGGGGGTGATGGGGGTGAGGGGGGTGAGGGTGATGGGGTGATGGGGGGTGAGGGGGGTGAGGGGGGTGATGGGGATGAGGGGTGATATAAGGATGGGGGTGAGGGGTGATGGGGGTGAGGGGATTGGGGGAGTCAGGAGGCTGGGTGGGGGGGAGGGGGGGTGTAAGGTGCGGGAAGGAATATCAAAATCAGTAGACACAAAAATATGCAGTGATTAATTTAAATATTTTTCAACTACTAAACAGATCAGTCATTTTTATTTATATATTTTTTCGAGAATCTATGTGTTTGTGTAGAGAGAGAGACAGAAAAGTTTCCCCCCTCCCGTCATCTAGTTAAGGGAAAATCTTAAAATGGTAACTTATGATAATCCATCCATGTGTCGTAACTTTAGACAGATGCAGACAGTTCTCGCCTCTACAGTATAATGGCACCGGGAGGAGAATTTAACATATGAACCTTTCAGCATCGAGCCCCCGGTAATAATTAATCACCCCTCACTACATTATACACTTTTAATTAATTCAGATGGATTTTTTGTCACTCATAATTCATTATCTAAAAAAAAATGTATATTTAAGTTTTAAAGCCGTGATGTTAGTGAATGATATTAACACACACACACACACACACACACACACACACACACACACACACACACACACACACACACACCTGAAAAAAAAACATCCAGGTAAATGTGCCGCATCGTGTGTACATGTGGAAACAGGTGACTCCCCTACCATGAGTGAGTTGTGTAAGGTCACCCCCGGCTAGAGTAGGACCACTGCGTCAACAGGTAGTAATACAATAGGTAGGTAACAACAGGTAGTAACACCAGGTAGTAAATAACAGGTAGTAAATAATAGGGTAGTAAATAACAGGTAGTAACAACAGGTAGTAAATAACAGGTATCAATATTATTACTAACCATGACCCCAACACCCTTAGCTGACCTATAAAAACTACAGTAACTCCCAACACCGTCTTTAGCGCCTCGCCATCACCACCTGCCTCGCCACCGCCTCACCTGCCTCGCCATGGACACCCGCCTCGCCATGAACACTCCGCCTCGCCATGTGGACACTCCGGGCCTCGCCACAGCCCACTCCGCCTCGCCATGAACACTCCGCCTCGCCATCACTACCTGCCTCGCCATGGACACCTGCCTCGCCATCACCACTCTGCCTCGCCATGACACCCGCCTCGCCATCACCACTCTGCCTCGCCATGGACACCCGCCTCGCCATCACTACCCGCCTCGCCATGAACACTCCGCCTCGCCATGAACACTGCCTTGCCATCATCACCACTCTGCCTCGCCATGGGACACCCGCCCGCCATGGACACCTGCCCGCCATCATTACTCCGCCTCGCCATGAACACCCGCCTCGCCATGGACACTTCCGCCTCGCCATCACCACCTGCCTTCGGACACCTGCCCGCCATGGACACCTGCCTCGCCACATGGACACCTGGGCCTCGCCATGGACACTCCGTCTCGCCATCACTACTCCGCCTCGCCATGAACACTCCGCCTCGCCATCATTACTCCGCCTCGCCATGAACACTCCGCCTCGCCATCACTACTCCGCCTCACCATGAACACTCCGCCTCGCCATGAACACTCCGCCTCGCCATGAATACTCCGCCTCGCCATCACCACCACACCTCGCCATCACCACCACACCTCGCCTTTACCACTCCGCCTGCTGCAAAGTTTTGACTAAATTGACTTGGCGAGCACAAACGACCTCATTCAGTAGTTGAAGGTAGTTTGGCCGGGGATTGTTTCGTGCCTTAAGAAACTGCATTACTGGAAATTGAAGTTTTAATGTTTGTGTCGGATTCTTTTCCTACACGTTTACACACACACACACATACATACATAAATAGTGGTTGCCACCTAGGAGTGAATTTGTTTAGGGTGTAGAAGCTGTCGCCAACACAACAACCACACCCTAAGTTGACGAGTTGCATGACCCAGTGTCAAGGAATAGTCCGAGAAGACCGGACAACTCACCAACTGCACTGGCTAACCATTACCCCGGAACAGGATCCGCAAAGCGATTAACATCCAGGTTCTCAATTACTGCTGGGTAGACAGAGGCAAATGGTGTAAAGAAACTTGCCCACAGTTTCATCCTGCCCGGGGATCGAACCAGGATCCTCTCACCTGCGAAGCGACCATTACACCACAGGTCGCCACATACATACATGCATATATACAAAAGCACACAAACAAACGAAGCACTACATTTACAACAACCAACTTATGTGAGCCAGTTAGTGGATGCTCACTTCATCAACTGGGAGAATAATTTATCGTAAGAAATTTTGATGGAAGGTAGGAGAGAGAGAGAGAGAGAGAGAGAGAGAGAGAGAGAGAGAGAGAGAGAGAGAGAGAGAGAGAGAGATGAAGGAAGGATTGATGGAGAGAGGAAGGAAGGAAGGAAGGAAGGAAGGAAGGAAGGAAGGAAGGAAGGAAGGAAGGAAGAACTAAAGGAAAAAAATGAAGAAAGGAGGAAAGAACATACAGGTGTTCTGAAGAAAAATAAGAAGAAATGAAACAAAAAAGGAAAATCAGGAAAGTCAGACAGACGGACATTACACATTAACAGCGTGGGTCGTCAGTAGCTCGGCCCGCCTCACCCAACAACACCCACGTACATCTTTCACTTCACACCATCAATTTCCATTACACTACACACTGCCGGACCAATAGCACCCACCTGTGCCCCCGGGTCTCTTAATGGTGAATAATTATTGGCCAGGGTTGTGCATTTTTCTTGTTGTTTTTTGTTATGATGTTTGGTTGGGTTTGGTTGAGTGAGAAAATTTGTTCATCAGCTGACAGGTGAGTAGGGCCGCTCATCAGCTGACAGGTGAGTAGGGCCGCTCATCAGCTGACAGGTGAGTAGGGCCGCTCATCAGCTGACAGGTGAGTAGGGCCGCTCATCAGCTGACAGGTGAGAAATGCCTCATCAGCTGACAGTGAGAGTAGGGGGCTGCTCATCAGCTGACAGGTGAGTAGGGCTGCCTCATCAGCTGACAGGTGAGTAGGGCCGTTCATCAGCTGACAGGTGAGTGGGGCCGCTCATCATCTGACAGGTGAGTGGGGCCGTTCATCAGTTGACAGGTGAGTAGGACCACCATCAGCTGACAGGTGAGTAGAGCCACTCATCAGCTGACAGGTGAGTAGGACCACTCATCAGCTGACAGGTGAGTAGGCCGCCTATCAGCTGACAGGTGAGTAAGGCCGCTCATCAGCTGACAGGTGAGTAGGGGGGCTACCTATCATCAGCTGACAGGTGAGTAGGCCACTCATCAGCTGACAGGTGAGTAGTAGGGCCGTCATTAGCTGACACAGGTGAGTAGGCTGCTCATCAGCTGACAGGTGAGTGGGGCTGCTCATCAGTTGACAGGTGAGTAGGACCACTCACGCTGACAGGTGAGTAGAGCCACCATCAGCTGACAGGTGAGTAGAGCCGCTCATCAGCTGACAGGTGAGTAGGGCCGCTCATCAGCTGACAGGTGAGTAGGGCCACCATCAGCTGACAGGTGAGCAGGGGCCGCTCATCCGCTGATGACAGGAGAGAAATCATCAGCTGACAGGTGAGTAGGGGCAACTCATCAGCTGACAGGTGAGTAGGGGCCACTCATCAGCCGACAGGTGAGTAGGCCGCCCATCAGCTGACAGGTGAGTAGGCCGCTCATCACCTCTCGCTAAAAGGGAGATTATAATCCTATAAATCACCAGTTATTATGGACACGACCCGGCATTAGTACACTCGGGCTGTAAATTTCGTTTCCGGGTCATGATGATATCTGTAAATTATGCCTTTTGGGGTGGTGGAGGGGTGTTGAGGGGAGGATGGGGAGGGTGGGGTAGTGGAGAGGAGGGGGTGAGTGGTCGGTGGAGTAGGGATGTGAGTGGATGAGGGTATAGAGGAGAGTGGGAGGATGGAGTGAGTGTTGGGGGAGTGGGAGGATGGAGTGAGTGTTGGGGGAGTGGGAGGATGAGTGGTGGAGTGGGAGAGTGGGCTAATTCATGTCAGTATATTGTTGATGAACGGCTGAGTGAATGACCTCATATGATAGGTCAATGTGATTTTAGATCGTCTCTATGTATTTAACAGGTGTAAAACACATGTAGTCATTTGTAGTGTTATAGCCGAAATTAATGATAATAATAATAATAAAAATATACTCAGTTATTATTATTATTATTATTATTATTATTATTCCGATGATGACAAGAAGATGACTAAGAGGGTGATGACAATGATGATAAATCCCCCTACACACACACACACACACACACACACACACACACACACACACACACACACACACACACACACACACACACACATGTGAGCATCTTACAGCCAGCAATACACGGGCCTGTACAGTATTTCCATAAGCCAGAGTTCACCTCCCAGCCTCGCCTGAATAAATATTGAAGTGTTGGAGCAAAGATTTCCCCTCGCTGGTCGTCAACTTCATAAAAATGTAAAAAAGGAAGAGAAGGGAAGAGGAAGAGGAGGGGATTATGGGAAGGAGGAGGGAGGAAGGGAAGAAGGTAAAGAGGAGGAAAGGAGGAGAGAGGGTTACGTGGAGGAGGAGGAGGAGGAATGAGAGAGGAGGAGGAGGAGGAGGAGGAGGAGGAAAAGAGTAGGTGAGGGTTATAGTGAGGAGGAGGGAGGAAGGGTAGAAGGTAATGAGAGAGAGGGAGAGAGAGAGAGAGAGAGAGAGAGAGAGAGAGAGAGAGAGAGAGAGAGAGAGAGAGAGAGAGAGAGAGAGAGAGAGAGAGAGAGAGAGAGAGAGACAGTGTGTGTGTGTGTGTGTGTGTGTGTGTGTGTGTGTGTGTGTGTGTGTGTGTGTGTGTGTGTGTGTTTTATCAGTTTATTCATTTTCTTATATATAATTTTCCATATTAAATTTATCTTCCTAAATTAATATACATATATACTAATTTATTCAACTACTTTACCCCATTTAGATTTATTTTCTCCTTTCTATTCTCCTTCTCCATCCTTCTCAGCCCCCAGTCCTCCATCTCAGCCCCCAGCCCTCCTTCTCAGCCCCAAGCCCTCCTTTCCTCAGTCCCCAGTCCTCCTTCTCAGTCCCCAACCTCCTTCTCAGCCCCAGCCCTCCTTCTCAGCCCCAAGCCCTCCTTCTCAGTCCCCAGTCCTCCTTTCCTCAGCCCCAAATCCTCCTCTCAGCCCCCAGCCCTCCTTTCTCAGTCCCCAGCCCTCCTTCTCAGCCCCCAGCTCCTCCTTCTCAGCCCTCCCCCTCCTCTTCCTTCTCAGCCCCCAGCCTCCTCTTCTCAGCCCCCAGCCCTCTTCCTAGCTGCCTGTTCGTAAGCCTCTTAACTATGCAGCCAGAGTCACCACCTGAACCCAAAACACATCGTCTCTTCCTCAAAAACTATCGTCAACGTCATCCTAACAATCTACCCTCAATCTACCTCCCAATCCCCTAATCTACCCTCCAAATCTACCTCCCAATCCCCAAGTCTACCTCCCAATCCCAAATCTACCCTCCAAATCTATCCCCCAACTCCCAATCTAACTCCCCCAACTCCCCAATCTACCCCCAATCCCCAATCTACCCCCAATCCCCACCCACCCCCAATCCCCAATCTACTCCCCCAATCCCCAATCTAACTCCCAATCCCCACCCACAATTCCCCAACTCCCACCTAACTCCCCAATCCCCACCTACCTCCCAATCCCCACCCACCTCTTCAATCCCAAATTTACCTCCCACCCCAAATCCTATCCAGATACTGTAACCTTCTCTTCTCTAACCTAATCACCCAACCATAAGAGAGAGAGAGAGAGAGAGAGAGAGAGAGAGAGAGAGAGAGAGAGAGAGAGAGAGAGAGAGAGAGAGAGAGAGAGAGAGAGAGAGACACACACACACACACACACACACACACACACACACACACACACACACACACACACACACACACACACACACACACACACACACACACACACACACACACACACACACACACACTAAAACAGAAAAAGATCCCAAGGTATCAATGTATATATCCAAAAACGGTTATGATGATGATGATGATGATGATGATGATGATGATGATGATGATGATGATAATAATAATGATGATGATGATGATAATGACAAAATGATAAATTATTATTAGATAAAAAAAATTACAAATGCAAACGTCGATAATATAATAAAGATAACACAAACTGATCAACATGGAGACATTAAACAAACACAAACATCACTAATAAACAAACAAACATAAATTAAAATAAACAAAGAATAAACAGAGAAAATGTCGATAACGATGGAAATTGCAAGACGCTGGAATAAAGAACAAGAATAAGAATAATAAGAATAAGAAGAATAAGAAGAATAAGAAGAATAAGAAGAATAACAAGAATAAGAATAATAAGAATAAGTATAATAATAATAATAATAAGAAGAAGAATAATAAGAATAATAAGAATAATAAGAATAAGTATAATAATAATAATAATAAGAAGAAGAATAATAAGAATAATAAGAATAATAAGAATAATAAGAATAAGAAGACGAAGACGAAGAAGAAGACGTTAAAAAAGAAGTGAAAATTATAGTCAAGATCCCTTTCCCGGAGGAGTTGGCAACACTGGGGATGAGTGTCAGAGAGTCGGGTCAACACAGGTCAAGTGGAGGTCACAACTGCTAATGACTCTTAACTGTCCTTTGGTGCTCGTAATCACTTAACTACCCCTTGACACCGGGAAGACCGACTTAAAGGTAGTAGTTAAGTGTTAAACTAGCTTTTAACACCTTGAACGACTGAACTATTACCTAATGGTCGTTAAGACATAATTATTTAAGAGAGTGGCTTACAATGACGACAACAATAATAACTACGACCACCACGACCCTGAGATAGCACTTCAACACCTGGTCGTTACGTGACTTGTGACTTGTTGGTATACATGTCAACATAAAACATATGTACACATAAGTTGGTACACATATAAACATAAAACGTACACACATGGACACATCAGCTGGTACAAATATAAACATAATACATACATACATACATACATACATACATACATACATACATACACACATGGACACATGAGCTGGTACACATGTAAACAAACCCACGCCGACAGAGTCATCCTTATTTCGTCAACAATTACAGCGAAGCTTAGAATCCACTTCAACAAACAAACAAACACAACTTTTCTAATAATATTCCCCAAACAAAAACAATTTCATATTTGTCAACCTAATTACACAAACCAATTAGTGAACACTTGTAACAGGTATTGTGAACCAAAGTTTTTATTTACCTCACACCGTAGATGAACGATTAATTTAACGAATGGAAAAGAAGTTAATAATAAAAACAGAAAATGAAAAAAATGCTAAAATATTATTATTATTATCATCACCATTATTATCACCGTCACCATTATCATCACCATCACCATTATCATCACCATCACCATTATCATCACCATCACCATTATCATCACCATCACCATTATCATCACCATCACCATTATCATCACTGTTATATCATTAGCCCCTCCACTTATGAAGGTGTGCTATACCTTCACCCACCTAATTAAAGGTAAATCTTCTCCCAGCACAGCCATCTTTTTGACCAGGATTTAATAAAGCCTTTTATATTCTGTTATGAGGTGAGGGGGGGAGGGAGGGAGAGGGAGGGATAGGGGAGAGGGAGGGAGAGGGAGGGAGAGGGAGGGAGAGGAGGGGAGGGAAGTGGGAGGTGCAGAGACGGGAGAAGTGGGAGAAGGGAGGAAGAATGGCCCAGGATAGAGGAACAGTGGAAAGAGGGAAAGAAGGAGAGGGAAGGAAGGAGAAAGAGGGTTGTAAGGGAAAAGGGGGGAGAGGAAGGGATGTTGTGAGGGGTGAAGGAGGGAGGGGTGGGAGGGAGGGAGGGAGGAGGGAGGGAGGAGGAGGAGGAGGGAGGGAGGGAGGGAGGGAGGAGGGAGGAGGAAGCTATGATCCACACTGTCAATACTACTAAGAACCTTTCCTTCCCCTGTGTCACTAATACACCGAAGAGGAAGAGGGGCAAAGAAGAGGAGGAGGAAGAGGAAGAGGAGGAGGAGGAGCTTAGCCTGTGGGGAGGGGAGAAGAGGGGATATAGGGAGGGGAGATGAGGGAGGAAATTGGAGTTATATAAGTGGTGGGGAGGAGTTACTGGGGTGTTAGTCAGGGGTGTGTTGATGTATACGTCTGTGTGGGGAGCTTATAACGAGAGAGAGAGAGAGAGAGAGAGAGAGAGAGAGAGAGAGAGAGAGAGAGAGAGAGAGAGAGAGAGAGAGAGAGAGAGAGAGAGGAGAGAGAGAGAGAGAGAGAGAGAGAGAGAGAGAGAGAGAGAGAGAGAGAGAGAGAGAGAGAGAGAGAGAGAGAGAGAGAGAGAGAGAGAGAGAGACCCACACACACAAAACCAATTACAAGGTTCATCTGAAGAACATCCATTACAACGTGTTGCTCTGACCCAAACACCGAACAATAGATTTTCTTATATTACCAGACAAACAAACCAGTACAACCACCACCACCACAACCTCAACACACCCCCACCCCGCCCCGCCCCGCCCCGCCCCACCTGCTGAAGAAGGATCTGGGGCGTCATAATTATCAAAGAACCATTAGAGTTTCAAAGTTATTTCAGAAAAAAGGAAAAAAAAAGAGGAAAGTTGGAAGGATTTGTCAGGTAAAACAGGTGTGTGTGTGTGTGTGTGTGTGTGTGTGTGTGTGTGTGTGTGTGTGTGTGTGTGTGTGTGTGTGTGTGTGTGTGTGTGTGTGTGAGTGTGAGTGTGTGTGAGTGTGTGTGTACAACTGCCTTTATTTCCTCCATTCACTAAGACAACAGTCCCTTCCCTAGACCCCAAATCCCCAAACTATTTCTCATCTCAGTCACTTCACCTGACAGTTCTCATCAGTAACGTGTCTCAATAGCACCTCAGCTTAGTAGTAGTAATTGGACAAAATGGCGGCAAAATTTTACCGAGACTGTACCTATAATTTAATACCTCACTCTTACTCCTGATTTGAGGCAAAAAATGACGTGTGATCAGAGAATTGAGCAAAAAATTCCCACTACCTTAAGAGGAGTAAAGTAACTGTCATTTTTTTTCCAGATATTAGCAGCAGAGTCTCAGTGCAATTTCGAGGCCATGTCAGTGACCTTCTTCGTGTCGGGGGTGATAAGAATGAACCCATTTCGATGCGACTTCACATCTCCCGAGGCTGCTGGCTGGAAAAATGTGACCTATGAGAGAGAGAGAGAGAGAGAGAGAGAGAGTCCGGCCTTAGTGCCATCATGAGGGGTAGACGAGGCCACACTGGACAGCCTGTCACGCCTAATGTCCCTCACCTGCTGCCTGGTTCTCTCTCACGCCGTCCCTCCTTATATGATTCGATTTTTGGCTGGAGAGGAAGACCTTTTTTGGAGGAGGAGGAGGAGGAGGAGGAGGAGACTACCCATTTTTGTGACT
>NW_024727180.1:25000-40567 GCF_018991925.1 Homarus americanus
GTAGAGGGTGCCACCACGGGGGAGAGGGTGCCACCACGGGGAGAGGGTGCCACCCCACGGGGGAGAGGGGTGCCACCACTGGGGGAGAGGGTGCCACCACGGGGAGAGGGGGTGCCACCACGGGAGAGAGGGTGCCACCACGGGAGAGAGGGTGCCACCACGGGGGGAGAGGGTGCCACCACGGGAGAGGGAAGCAATTACTTGGGAGAGAGGGTGCCACCACGGGGAGAGGGTGCCACCACGGAGAGAGAGAGGGTGCCACCACGGGGAGAGGGTGCCACCATTTGGGAGAGAGGGTGCCACCACGGGGGGAGAGGGTGCCACCACGGGGGAGAGGGTGCCACCATGGGGGAGAGGGTGCCACCACGGGAGAGAGGGTGCCACCACGGGAGAGAGGGTGCCACCACGGGGAGAGGGTGCCACCACGGGAGAGAGAGGGTGCCACCACGGGGGAGAGGGTGCCACCACGGGGGAGAGGGTGCCACCACGGGGGAGAGGGTGCCACCACGGGGGAGAGGGTGCCACCACGGGGAAGTGAGGAGATAGTGGCCGGTAGTCGTAATCGTCGTCGTCGTAGTAGTAGTAGTAGTAGTAGAAGGAGGTGATGGTGGTTAGGGATGGAGGTTGTGATGGACAGTGGTAGTGGTGGTAGTCTTGGTTGTGGTGAGGGGGGGTTGGGTTGGGTTGGGTTGGTTGGGGTTAGGTTGTTGGGTTGGGTTGGTTGGGTTAGGGTTGGGTTGGGTTGGGTTTGGTTGGGTTGGGTTGGGTTAGGTTGGGTTGGGTTGGTTGGGTTAGGTTGGGTTAGGTTGGGTTAGGTTAGCTGGGTTGGGTTGGGGTCAGCTGTCAGGCTGGGTTAGGTTGCCAATAGGGTTGGGTTGGGTTGGGTTGTCAGTTAGGCTGGGTTAGGTTGAGATCTCACGCCTCACTAATAACCCCTAAATAGTACGTTTTAGGTAAAGGAGAGAGATTCTACTTCACCTTTAACTCTCTCTGCCAAAACAAAACAAAAAACCCACATCTATCATAAAATACCATCAATTTCAGGGCGGAAAAAAATCACTTTCCTAGAATTTTCATCAATACGAACAAATTAGTTTATTCCTGACCACATACTCTACCATCTCCCCACGAGACAGGAGACAGTGTAAGAGGTCATATCTCTCTCCTACCACCTGGCGAGACGTGTTCATAACTTGTTTTATAACCCGGGTTTATGGGTTCTGAATGACAAAGTTCCGGTGGTGGCGATGAGGGGGCGGTGCTTAAACTTTACTTTAAGTGGTGATACGATTTACACTGTGTATGTATGTATGTGTGTGTGTGTGTGTGTGTGTGTGTGTGTGTGTGTGTGTGTGTGTGTGTGTGACCCAAATGTGCAGCATGTGATCGTGAAGTTGATTATGAGAGAGAGAGAGAGAGAGAGAGAGAGAGAGAGAGAGAGAGAGAGAGAGAGAGAGAGAGAGAGAGCACCCTTCCCACCCTACTCTCTCTCCCCATCATCACAGTCATCATGGTATAATCGGGTCGCCACTCTCCCTCCCCCATAATGCACCCTGACCCATCCATTAAACAGCACATTACAACCACCACGGTGACATTAGCCCTCCCATATATCACACAGCTCACTCATGCACCCATTTAATCCCTAACAAAGTATTTCTCTATTACACCTGCTGGGAAAAATACCTGTATACGAGAATAGTTCAGTTTGGTGGAAATATTGTTGGGGTATATTTTATTATTTTGTTTTTAATTCGTGTATTAATAATGATGATAATAGTGTGGTTTATTATTATTATTATTATTATTATTATTATTATTAGTAGTAGTAGTAGTAGTAGTAGTAGTAGTAGTAGTAGCTGTAGTAGTAATAGTAAGTAGTAGTAGTTATCATTATTATTATTATTATTATTATTATTATTATTATTATTATTATTATTTCTATAAGTGATAATTTCACTAACATAAACATATCTAAACTTGTATATAAATTAGCATAAACATCTAAATAAACAAACTCCTGTATCAATGGTTTAACTAATCCTAACTCACCTGCTGGTAATTAATTGATCAACAGATTACCTGGACACAGTAACACACGGCAGCTGGCAGGTGATCGATACTTGTGAGGTGTATAGTCGGGCTACCTGTCAATACTAATTAACTCACCTGTTGACTGATGACTTATAACCCACAACCTGTTGGCTGTGTAGACCTTGGCAGTGTTAAGGAAGTGTATACAACCTACAACAACAACATCAGGGAGACACCTCGTTAACACAACACCACCACAACACCACAACACTCTCCTCATTTTTACAACACCTACAACACCACCACAATTCATCTAACACCCACAACATCACTCGCTGTAGAGAAAATACACAACAACAACAACAACAACAACAACAAATGTAAACACAACCTTCCGAGCCACACCACCACCACCACCACCACCACCACCACCACCACCACCACCACCACCACCACCACACCTTACAAAACCCCCACCATTGAAAGTCTGCATTCATGTGGACAGACAAAGGGGTACAGATTGTGTTCCCAGGCCGACACTGTTAGCTGGAACACAAGTAAACACAAGACACTAAATCCCCGGGCGTGTGGGCGTGTGGGCGTGTGGGTGGGTGGGTGGGTGGGTTGAGTACCACTGTCATCTAGATTGTATTAAGGTGAACTAAAACTTGGTGAAATATTCTGGGGTGAAGGAGGGGGGAGATCAGGCGTGGTGGAGTGTTCATGAATAGTTGGTGGGAAAATACGATACACAGGGACAACCACAATTTATAGCCACAACTTACAACCACAACTTATAACCACTGTCTTTTATAACCACCAGCACTGTCTCATAACCACTACCAGTCTTCCCAACAAAAGCTCTGATCTACTTTTTTTTTTTTTACACATTACACATTTTACACTTTTTAAGATTTTCATTTTTACATATTTTACACATTTTTTACACACTTGTTAACGCTTACACTTTTTTCTTCAAATTTTAACTAACACTTTTATACACTTTTTACATTTTTAGTTTTTTTACACCTTTTATTTTTCCGATTTTTTTCACACCAGGTATAAGCCATTTACCCCCTTAATTAAACAGGTATATCACAGCACTTACATGCATCACACACACAGTACCGGGCGACTGTGTGTACGGCTGAGGCTTTATTTTAATATAATATATAATACATCGTGTGATAATAAGGGTTTTAGAGCCACCTGAAGATTACCCACCCCACCGTATTACACCTGTTCATTAAAATGATCTAATGCTAAAGTAACTTAATTTAACCTAACCTAACTTTATTTAACATAACATAATCTAACCTAACCTAACCAAACCTAAAGAAACGTAATCTAACCTAACCAAAACTAACCTTACCTTTTTTAACCTAACCTGACTTAACCCAAAGAAACCTAACCTGATTTAATTAAGGAAATATAACCCAACCTAATACATAACCTAACCTAACCTAACTAAACTTAATCTAATATACCCTAACCAATCCTAATCTAACCAAACCCAATCTAATCTAACTTAATGTCACCTAACTTAACCTAACCAAATTAAACCAAGCCTAACCCAACCCAACCAAACCTAACCTAATCCCCTTCAGGTGGCGTGAAGGTGTTTAATCATCAGGTAAAATAATATGCAGGGAGGCTAATCTTCACCTGATCCAAACACTTACATCCAGACTACTGCGTCAAACTATTTACATCCAAGTTACTACAATACACTTATACTTAAACCAACACTGAAATAGTAAACTTATCCCACTTAAGTAACCCTCACACTTAAACCAACACTGAAATAGTACACTACCCCTCACAGTTAAACCAACACTGAAATAGTAAACTACCCCTCACAGTTAAACCAACACTGAAATAGTAAACTACCCCTCACAGTTAAACCAACACTGAAATAGTAAACTTATCCCACTGAAGTAACCCCCAAACTTAAACCAACACTGAAATAGTAAACCAACCCCACTAAAGTAACACACACAAACATAAACCAGTATAAACACACACACTTATTGTAAACCAACACTGAAATAGTAAACATACCTTCTCCATGCAGGTAAACCATGAATGTAAACCGGACAGCCAGACACCTCTCTTGCACCTGAAGATACAACATGGTTAACGCTGCTTTTCTCATTAATATATCAAGTAACTTAAACCAAACAATGGCCGCTATTGTTTTCACACCTGTCATTCCTCACTACACACCACACCTGATATATATATTTACCTGTTATATTCATTATCAACAAACAATAATGGGGGAGATATTACTACTTCCACCTTTCATCCTTCTTCTTCCTCCTCTTCCATCATCACAACCCCCATTCCCCTCCCTAATCCTCCTTCCCCCAGTTCTTCACCTCCTCACTAGTTCTCCATCGTCATTCCCCAACTCCACCACCATCATCACCTCCACTCCATCACCCCTCCAACATCTGAAACAACAACTAATACAATACTATGCAATACAAGATCCATATATAACCACGTGTCCTTATAAAAGACCCGTATATAACCACGTCCCCTTATAAAAGACCCGTATATAACCACGTCCCCTTATAAAAGACCCGTATATAACCACGTCCCCTTATAAAAGACCCGTATATAACCACGTTCCCTTATAAAAGACCCGTATGTAACCACGTCCTCTTATAAAAGACCCGTATATAACCACGTTCCCTTATAAAAGACCCGTATGTAACCACGTCCTCTTATAAAAGACCCGTATAACCACGTCCCTTATAAAAGACTCATATAACCACGTCCCTTATAAAAGACCCGTATATAACCACGTCCCCTTATAAAAGACTCCGTATAACCACGTCCCCTTATAAAAGACCCGTATATAACCATCGTCCCCTTATAAAAAGACTCCGTATATAACTACGTCAATATAAAAGACCCGTATATAACCACGTCCATTATAAAAGACCCGTATATAACCACGTCCCCTTATAAAAGACCCATATATAACCACGTCCATTATAAAAGACCCGTATATAACCACGTTCCCTTATAAAAGACCCGTATGTAACCACGTCCTCTTATAAAAGACCCATATATAACCACGTCCCCTTATAAAAGACCCGTATATAACCGCGTCCCCTTATAAAAGACCCATATATAACCACGTCCATTATAAAAGACCCGTATATAACCACGTTCCTTATAAACACACACTGTTACCCATATATAACCACGTCAACTTTATCTCTCACTCGCCACGTCAGTTTGAGAACAGCTAATTACTCGGTCGTAGTTTTGGCCTTAAGTTTGTTTACATTAGCTTAAGTTGTATTGTGAAGTACTGTAGAGAATTAGTGTCGTATTTTTGTGTTAATTACTGCTGGATACTTTGTAGTAGTAGTAGTAGATAATAATAATAATAATAATAATAATAATAATAATAATAATAATAATAATAATAATAATAATAAATCATTCTAAGAAAACAATAAAAACTAATAAAAAATAACGGAGAGAGAGAGAGAGAGAGAGAGAGTCAACATTTACACAGCCATTTATGTAAAACTCTCGGTGTTGCCAACTCTCGGTGCAGGATTACCAAAGGCCCACAGGAGGATGTCTTCAGTAAATGGTGGTCCTTGTTCTAAATGTGTGTGTGTGTGTGTGTGTGTGTGTGAGCGTCCATAATTTTTACCAGAAAGAGTGAAAATCATACTTAATATCCCAATCAACTCGACACTATTACACCTAGAGGGGGGGAGGGCGGAGGGGGGGGCATTTATCTATACAAATTCTTTTTTACGTATATATATGAATAAATTTTTGATGGCGTCCAACAGGTGTGTCAATAAGTAATGTGTGTGTGTGTGTGTGTGTGTGTGTGTGTGTGTGTGTGTGTGTGTGTGTGTGTGTGTGTGTGTGTGTGTGTGTGTGTGTGGGGTACAATAATTATTAAATCGTGAAGCAAGACACGTTGAGACTGTGAAGGATGATTGGGAAATGATGACCGAGTGAACACAGCCATCTGGGTACAAGTGGAGGTGAAGTGAGGTGAGAAGAGGTGAAGAGGGGTGAGAAGAGGTGAAGAGGGGTGAGAAGAGGTGAAGAGAGGTGAGGTGAAGTGGGGACGGAGGTCTCAACACGTCAACATCAGCCTCACACCACTGTTAAGACCATCGGTGACAAGTCAAACGAGGTCACTGACACGTGTCGTTAGCGATTCACAGGGCAACCCCCCAGCATAAGAACATAAGAAAGTAAGGAGTCTGCAATAGGCCGGTTGGCCTGTGCATGGCAGCTCCTGTCGAGAGTTACTACCACTCTCTATCATCCATGAATCTATCCAGCCTCTTTTTGAAACTTTCCAGCGTTCCAGCACTCACCACAAAGTTGCTAAGCTTGTTCCACTCGTCCACCACCCTATTTGTGAACCAGTTCCTTCCTATCTCCCTCCTAAACCTAAACTTATCCAACTTAAATCCGTTGCTCCGAGTCCTATCCTGCTCGGATATTATAAGAACTTTATCTATATCCCCTTTATTGATTCCTTTCACCCTCTTGAATACTTCTATCATATCTCCCCGCACTCTTCGTCTTTCTAGGGAATGCAAATTTAGTTTCTTTAACCTATCCTGATATGGAAGGTTTCAGAGTCCCGGAATCATTTTCGTCATTCTTCGCTGCACCGACTCTAGTGAATTGATATCCATTCTATAATAGGGGCACCAGAACTGAACCGCATAATCGAGGTGCGGCCTGACTAGCGCAAGATATAGTTGCAATAAGACCTCTGCACTCTTATTACTTACACTTCTAGATATAAAACCCAATACTCTGTTTGCCTTATTTCGAGCATTAACGCACTGTTTTCTAGGCCGTAGGTCCGGGCTTACAAGTACCCCTAGGTCTCTTTCACAAGTCGACTTCTCTAGGTTGATGTTGTTAAGGCTGTATACATTGACAGTATTTGTTCTTCCAATATTAAGTCCGCTGCACTTGCTGGTGTTGAATTTCATTTGCCATTTTTCAGACCACCCCTGCAGTTTATTTAGATCCTCCTGTAATGCATTTGCGTCCTGCCCTGAATTAATCTGCCGCCCTATTTTGGTGTCATCCGCAAACTTGCTTATGTCACTGCTGATCCCAGTATCTAGATCATTTAGGTAGATTATGAACAAGAGTGGGCCTAGTACTGACCCCTGGGGAACCCCACTGGTTACACGGCCCCACTCAGATTTAACACCATCTATGCTGACCCTCTGCGTTACCACTCCCCACCCCAAGCCCCTCCTCCCCTCGGAGCGTCAGGGTCACACATCATTCTATAATTAATCCCTCCATCCATCCACCCACCCATCCATCCATCTTCAGTAAACCTAACCCTCAGTACCACAGCATGAGACAGGCCTTGTGAGGATTACCTATATACCTGCTTGACTGTTTGTGTGCGTGTCTGTGTGTCTGTATGTGTGTCTGTCTGTCTGTCTGTCTGTCTGTGTGGTCCTCCTGGCCGCTCTCAAACACGACCAGCTGATGGAGAATACGCACTGAATTACCCACAAGGC
This sequence comes from Homarus americanus, assembly GCF_018991925.1. Lineage (NCBI taxonomy): Eukaryota > Metazoa > Arthropoda > Malacostraca > Decapoda > Nephropidae > Homarus > Homarus americanus. The sequence continues at coordinate 32,587 of NW_024727180.1, forward strand.
CCCGGGGCTCTGTTGGTGGTGGTTGGGAGGGGGCAGCTGGAGGTAAGGGGTGGGGGTTAGTTGTGGTAGGGAGGGTGAGAAAGGGGGGATAATGGTGGTAGGGAGGGGATGGGGTGGTGATTGTGGTAGGGAGGGGGAATGGGTGGTGATTGTGGTAGGGAGGGTAATGGGGTGGTGATTGTGGTAGGGAGGGTAATGGGTGGTAGGGAGAGAGAGAGTGGGGGTGGGGGGGTGTTTACTAAGACGGGACAGGAGGCTGGGAACATCTCCTGGGTGAGTGGTCCTGGGCGCTGGTTGTCCTGCCCCGAGGCTTTGATTTGAGGTACTGCTGTCATTGGCTGCTGGTGACCTGTGTGTGTGTGTGTGTGTGTGTGTGTGTGTAAAGTACATAATTCAGTAATCAAAGGGCATTATTTCACCATCTCTGTCATTCACTCATCTTTATCGCCAATTATTTCTTCACACTGTATTTTATCATTAATCACTCGAACACCATTATTCTCCTTCTTTCCTTGTTCTATATTTATCACCGTGTTGTTGTGCCTCCCTCTTTCATCACTCATTGTTTACATTCCTCCATTTATTCCTCGCCGCCGTTCTTCCGCTTCCCGATGAATGGATTTGTGTTTTTTTTTGTATTCATTGTTTGCTATAATGTTTTTGTAAAGTTTAATGTGTTTTAGTCTATATCTGAATGTGTGTGTGTGTGTGTAATAATAATAATAATAATAATTAACGGTTTATTGAAAAAGTTCTGCACCCCTGAAGGCTGAAAAATATACATTGACATAAATGACTTATTACATACATTGGTGGTTTAACAAAAAGCCTTCATTAGAGAAAGGTGAAGGAACATACAGTGAACATACAGATTAATGTAGGTGTTAACAGCAAACACGTAGTGTAGTAACTCCCTCCCAGATGGTGTTAGAGACTCACGTGGTGTAGTAGTTCCCCATGGTGTTATGAGGGCTACAGTAATTCTGGCCAGATGGCGGAGGCCTCATGTTTCCCTCACAGATGGTGTTATGAGGGGCCTCACGTGGTGTAGTAATTCCCTCACAGATGGTGTTATGCGGGGCCTCACGTGGTGTAGTAATTCCCTCACAGATGGTGTTATGAGGGGCCTCACGTGGTGTAGTAATTCCCTCACAGATGGTGTTATGGTGTATAATTCCCTCACTGATGGTGTTATGAGGGGCCTCACGTGGTGTAGTAATTCCCTCACAGATGGTGTTATGAGGGGCCTCACGTGGTGTAGTAATTCCCTCACAGATGGTGTTATGAGGGGCCTCACGTGGTGTAGTAGTTCCCTCACAGACGGTGTTCTATGAGTGAGGTGTGGTCCCAGGCCTTCCTATCGTAGACGGATTAACACATCGCTGGTTGTTGGGTCGGGCCGTTATCACTGGGTACCTGGGACCTCACTGTGTGAAGGTCAACTTGGGTACCACCGTTACTGTTGAGTTGTTCTCACTGACTTAAGCACTGTTCACCACTGTTCACCTCTGTTTAACACTGGTTCCATTCCTTTCCTAAATGAAATAGTATCTTCTGGCGTGAACTTGTTGATATTCCTGTGGGGAGGAGGGTTCAGGGGAGGGATACACCAGCCCCCCAGGGTAGTATGTTTTTGCCAGTTGTCGTGGACCAGCGTTGCTGTGGCAGGAGTGTGTTGTTGTCAATTATTAATACTGACTGCTTGTATGTGTGTGTGTGTGTGTGTGTGTGACAATCAATGGTACAGTACCAGACATGGCTACACTACACTACACTACATTAGACCTGACCCCTTCACAGCTCCCCCTCTCCTCCACCTGACCTGAATTCACCCCACGTACGCTGTTAACTGTGACACGTCATGGCCGGTCTCCATCAAGGTGTTTAATTAAGTCAGACACAATTGTTCAAAAAAGGTGATTTGTTAGGACCCAAGTTGGGGTTTATTATTATAAAGGCGAGGCCAAGTTATAATGAAGGTGTGTGTGTGTCTGTGTGTGTCTGTGTGTGTGTGTGAATGCTGATTAAACGATCAATATACACACATAGCATACACGTGTAAAATGCATATCTAATTATAGTACACACACACACACACACACACACACACACACACACACACAGCACTACATTAAAAGTCACCCCACAGAAAAAAAGAAAACCCTCAAAATGGCGTCGTAATTGCACTGAGACTTTTATCTAACCAATAGGGACAAAATAATTCCCTCACCAACCTATTGAGAATTCACTAACATCGTCAGTCAATTAGATTCGTTCCTACATTAAACCGATTGAAATCCAATAAACCGTATCTCTGAGAATCCATCTTTAACTCGTATGTAAAGTCTTTCAAATAATCGTAAGGGTGAAAATCTATGTTACGATCCTCTGTCCAATTGGTGGAAGTAGCTGGTGTCTTGCAGCGGCGGGAGAGGCGTTGATTGGTCCGCTGATCACGTAGAAGAGGAGTCGGCGACGCTGATTGGTGGAAAGCCCTCATTCGATTTAGTATGTAGATCTGTTCTGTGGTTGTGAGGAGTGTGAGGCTGTGTTAACTGTCCAGGGAGTGACTGGTGCTGTGTTAACTGTCCAGGGAGTGACTGGTGCTGGGTTAACTGTCCAGGGAGTGACTGGTGCTGTGTTACCTGTCCAGGGAGTGACTGGTGCTGGGTTAACTGTCCAGGGAGTGACTGGTGCTGTGTTAACTGTCCAGGGAGTGACTGGTGCTGTGTTAACTGCCCAGGGAGTGACTAGTGCTGTGTTAACTGTCCAGAGAGTGACTGGTGCTGTGTTAACTGTCCAGGGAGTGACTGGTGCTGTGTTAACTGTCCAGGGAGTGACTGGTGCTGTGTTAACTGTCCAGGGAGTGACTGGTGCTGTGTTAACTGCCCAGAGAGTGACTGGTGCTGTGTTAACTGCCCAGGGAGTGACTAGTGCTGTGTTAACTGTCCAGAGAGTGACTGTTGTGTTAACTGTCCAGGGAGTGACTGGTGCTGTGTTAACTGTCCAGGGAGTGACTGGTGCTGTGTTAACTGTCCAGGGAGTGACTGGTGCTGGGTTAACTGTCCAGGGAGTGACTGGTGCTGTGTTACCTGTCCAGGGAGTGACTGGTGCCATGTTAACCCAACCTTTCCACCTTCCTCTGGTAACTTAAATGAAAATCCACTTTTATATCGTAACTCAGGTGAAAAATCCACATCTCTTATCGTAACTTAAGGTCAATATCCACCTACCTGTCGTAACTTAAGGTCAATATCCACCTACCTGTCGTAACTTAAGGTCAATATCCACCTACCTGTCGTAACTTATGGTCAATATCCACCCACCTGTCGTAACTTAAGGTCAATATCCACCTACCTGTCGTAACTTAAGGTCAATATCCACCTACCTGTCGTAACTTAAGGTCAATATCCACCTACCTGCTGTAACTTACAGTCAATATCCACCTACCTGGTAACTTAAGGTCAATATCCACCTACCTGTCGTAACTTAAGGTCAATATCCACCTACCTGTCGTAACTTAAGGTCAATATCCACCTACATGTCGTAACTCACGTGAAGGGAAACTCAAGACACCCTTCCCACACCACCAATTAGCTCGACAATGTATTAGAGGATATTTTTTTTACGGTTCTTGCTCTACGAAATAACTCAAGTGATTTTCCTTTTAGATTATTTCACTGAATGATTCCTAATTGGGGAGAGAGAGAGAGAGGAGAGAGAGAGAGAGAGAGAGAGAGAGAGAGAGAGAGAGAGAGAGAGAGAGAGAGAGAGAGAGAGAGAGTGTGGTCTGCTAAGTTTAGTCTCACAACAGAATCTACAAGAGGTAAGTTTCAGACCAGATTATTGCAGCAACTTTTGTGTCAATTTGGATACGGTGTCTTCTCTCCCCCTCTCCTCTCTCATTATCTCTCTCCCCTGCTCTCTCTCTCTCTCATTATCTCTCTCCCCTCTCTCTCTCTCTCTCTCTCATTATCTCTCCCCTGTCTCTTTCTCTCTCTTTTTTGTATCTCGCTCTCCTCTTTCTCTTTTTTGCCTCGTCCTCTCTCTCTCCTCTCTGTCTCTCACGGCGCCATAACAAAACAATACACGTATCCATCCTTATTCCGATTATTTTTCCCCAGTGGAAGATCAGATATCCTTCTTGTCTGTTATTTGCAGGGAGAACAATGGGGAAGCGGCGTCTCTCCTTCATCCTGGAAACACAAACTCTCTCTCTCTCACAGGTTGTCTTTCTCTCTCTCCACACATTCTCCTACTCTCTCTCTCTCTCTCTCTCTCATACACACATGTTCTTTCTCTATCTATCATCTGTGTGTGTGTGTGTTTCTCTGTATCTTTCTCTCTCCTTTATCTGACACACACACACACACACACACACACACACACACACACACACATCACCCCGTGTTCTAAGTTGGTTGTGTTCTACGCTTATCAGGTAAAAGCACACCTACACCCTGCGTCACCCTGCATCATCCTACACCTTGCGTCATCCTACACACACCTGCGTCACACACTACACACCCTGCGTCACACTACACCCTGCGTCACACTACACACCTGCGTCTACACACCCGCGTTAGAATTATATTAGTTTAGGTTACGTTAAATTTGGGTTAAAGTTAGGCCTGAGTTAATTTAGCTCGGTATAAATAACATAAATTTAACTACACTCTGGTGAGATTTTGTGACATCCACTACTGATAGTATGGGCCTCCGACACGACCCGACACTGGTTCAGCCATCAGTGGATCCACCAGACTATGCCCGCCAAATCTCCACTCAAAGACCCGCCTGTTCAAATCCAATTGTATTCGGCTGAAATCGACCCTGACTTCTACTTGGAAAAAATAAATAAAATCTAATAACACAACACAATACGAATGTTTAATCACTCACAAATAAACAATTTTAAGTAAATATACCGAAAAACAACTTAACAATAAAAAGAAGAAAATAATTATACAAATACCAAAAAAAAAAAAATATCCGAACTCTCACAACACCTTCCTCCCCCAACACTCTTCATAGGGCGGAGCGGAGACCGAAGCGTTGTTTAACTATTCTCGTAAAAGTGAACGCCACTGGCCACCGGGATTGATTTGTCGTACGTCAATAAACTCAAATGAAGTCTTGGAAAGTCGTAAAAAGACACAGTATAGGAAGCTACACGTATAGAGTGTTTGAGGAACATACTCTATTGTGAAGTGTGTGTGTGTGTGTGTGTGTGTGTGTGTGTGTGTGTGTGTGTGTGTGTGTGTGTGTGTGTGTGTGTGTGTGTGTGTGTGTGTGCGTGTGTGTGTGTGTGTGTGTGTGCGTGTGTGTGTGTGTGTGTGTGCGTGTGTGTGTGGTATACAAATATGATGCAAATTTGTGTTTTTCTATGTGTATAATGCTGGTCAATGGTAATTACTTTTCACTATACAAAAACGCCTGAGTACAATACTGCCTTAAAGAAACAGTATTAACATTATCTGATGAAAAGGAGGGTCCGGGCCTCCAGACCCCCTGATGCGTCACTGAACTGTAGCTAAAAAGGTGAAGTATGACGGAGAATGTTTACAAAAGGGGTTATTAGAACCGCTTGTGAGAAACGTTCATCAGAGGGGATATGTGAAAGGCTTATCAAAATAGTTTATACGCCAAGAACGTTTACTCAGCACGTTTATCTTCAAGAACATTTACAAAGAACGTTTATCATCAAGAACGTTTACTCAGCAGCACGTTTATCATCAAGAACGTTTATGCAGTGTCGCAGGGAGCCGCCACACTCACCATGTAAATTATTCAGGCGATATACCAAGTTAGTTTATTACGCAATCACAGTCGTGTGTGGGTTGTGCTCTTGTTGCCCTCACCTTCTGAAGCACCTCGCTGATTTCATTACCGGGGACTTCAGGACAAGAGGACACAAGAACCCAGCTTGCAAGATTAAGGGGGGGGGGGTGGTGGTGGTTGCCAACTGGCTTACAGGCAGGATAAAACTAGTTCAGACACAATGTTGACAACTTGTGTATGTCGTTTTCATTATCCTACTGATGAGTTTATGACTTTAGTTGTGTGTGGGGTGTGTGGGGGGTGAGGGGTTTGTGTGTGGGGAGGGGGGGTGGTGTTTGTGTGTGTGGGGGGTGGGGGGTGTTTGTGTGTGGGGTGGGGTCAGGGGGGTGTGTGTGTGGGGTGAGGGGGGTGTTTGTGTGTGGGGGGGTGGGGTGTTTGCGTGTGTGTGGGGGGTGGGGGGTGTGTGTGGGGGTGTTTTGGGGGTGGGGGGGTGTTCGTGTGGGGGGGGGGGTTTGTGTGTGGGGGGGGGGTGTTGGGGGGGTATTGAGGGGGGGGTTTATGTGTGGGGGAGGGGTGTGTGTGGAACAGGTGTTTGTGTGTGTGTCGAGGGGGTGTTTGTGTGTGTGAATAGGGTGTGTTTAGTGCAAGGATTGTATATTATCATGTGTGTGTGTGTGTGTGTGTGTGTGCGTTGTGCGCGCGTGAATTTATCATGCACAGTGTTTGTGTATGTCCGCGACGCTCCTAAATCCTCCCCCTCTCTCCTTCCCTCACACCTTTCCACCCACTTACCCACCAGCCCACCACCACCACCACCACCCCACCGCCGGCTCTTCCGTCCATTTATAGACACGCCCAGGATATATACGGTTGAATAAAACACTCGCATGTGTGTACCAAACATCGGCGGTAGATCAAAACAAACACGCATGCCTGACCAACCTCCCCCATCCTCCTCCCTCTACCAGCCCCCACCACCCACCATCTCGTCTCCCGGTAAGAACGACCTTAACACACGGCGTACACAAAGGTGGTTATCCCGCAGAGTTTGCAGGACTCTCGCTCATGTACACGCTGAGGTCCACTTTCTGGGAGCCATTGAGATATTATGACCATTTATAAGGTTTTCTGGGCTGGTGAAAGGCAGAAAATAGATTCATAAAGTATCTAAGAGTCATTCAAGATGTTGTTGTATTGCGGTGTTTATTGTTGTATTGTGTTGTAATTTTTAAGAAATGAATGAATTGTTTATGTGGAAGTCGTCTCTCTCTCTCTCTCTCTCTCTCTCTCATACAAGGAATTAGCTCAGTGAATAAAAAATATCTTAACTCGTCCAACATAATGACAAAACCTTTGAGTGCGTTGACAGACAGACAGACGAAGAAGACAGACAGAAGTAAACACACACAAAACAAACAGACAGAACACTCAAGACAGACTACTTCACACAAACATTTTAATCCAACTGAAACACTGACACAAGCTCAAAAAACAACGCCAACACAAACTCAACAAACCCTCCAACACAAATCCAACAAACCCCAACACAAAACCCAACAAACCCTCCAACACAAACCCAACAAACCCCCAACACAAACCCCAACAAACCCCCAACACAAACACCAACAAACCCTCCAACACAACCTCCAACAAACACTCCAACACAAACCCAACAAACTCTCCAACACAAAACCCAACACTATTCCCCAACACAAAGTAAAGGAAGCCAAACACTGCTCAAGACTGTGATATAAAAACCGATTCATCCACATGAGAGAGAGAGAGAGAGAGACCTGAAATTTCACAGAACACACAACAATCCTTTCTACTATGCCCCTCCATTCCACCCCCTCCCACCCCCCCCCCCCTTCTCTCCCTCCCACCCCCCTTCCCCTCCCTCCCCACACCCTTTCCTATCTATTCACCCTCAATTTTCCCTCCCTACACATTTCATACATACACACACATAAATACATCCATACATACATGACAAAATACACACAGATATATACACCACACACACACACACCACACAACCCCACAAATAATTACACTGCCTGAGGTGTGTGTGTGTGTGTGTGTGTGTGTGTGTGTGTGTGTGTGTGTGTGTGTGTGTGTGTGTGTGTGTGTATTCTTCCCATGAGTATGTTTGTGTATGCTCAAGAGCCTCACTGGTAGTCTTCAGGGGAGTCTTTTATCT
>NW_024727181.1:0-17099 GCF_018991925.1 Homarus americanus
GTATAAGAATGTCCTCTGATCGAGTATAACAAAGTCCCCTGGTCGAGTATAGCAAAGTCACCTGAGCTAGTTTAACAAAGCCTCCTGGACGAGTATAACAAAGTCCACTGATCGAATATAACAATGCCCCCTGCTCGAAAATAACAAAATCCCCTGATCGAGTATAACAAAATCCCCTGATCGAATATAACAAAGGCCCCTGATCAAGTCCAAAAAAGGCCCCTAAGCGAGTATAACAAAGTCCCCTCATCTAGTATTACAAAGGCCCCTGATCGAGTATAATAAAGGCCCCTCATCGAGTAAAATAAATTTCCATGATCGAGTGTAACAAAGGCCCCTCATTGAGTATAACAAAGTCCCCTCATCGAGTATAACAAAGTTTCCTGATCGAGTATAACAAAGGCCCCTCATCAAGTATAACAAAGTCCTCTGGTCGAGTATAACAAAGTACCCTGATCGAGTATAAGAGAGTCTCCTGGTCGAGTATAACAAAGTCCCCTAATCGAGTATAACAAAGGCCCCTCATCGAGTATAACAAAGCCCCTTGCTCGAGTACAACAAAGTCCACTGATCGAGCATAAAAAAGTCCCCTGTTCGAGGATAACATATCCCCTCATTGAGTATAACAAAGTCCTCTGGTCGAGTATAACAAAGTCCCCTGGTCGAGTATAACAAAGTCCCCTGATCGAGTATAACAAAGGCCCCTCAATGAGTATAACAAAGTCCCTTGGTCAAGTATAAAAAGTCCCCTGGTCGAGTATAACAAAGTCCCCTGACCGAGTATAACAAAGTCCCCTGGTGTAGCATAACAAAGTCCCCTGATCGAGTATAACATATCCCCTGATCGAGTATAACAAAGTCCTCTCGTCGAGTATAAAAAAGTCCAATGTTCGCGTAAAACAAAGTCCCCTGATCGAGTATAACATATCCCCTGTTCAAGTATAACAAAGTCCTCTGGTCGAGTATAAAAAAGTCCCCTGATCGCGTATAATAATGTTCCCTGGTCGAGTATAGCAAAGTCATTTGATCGAGTATAACAAAGGCCCCTGATCAAGTCCAAAAAAGGCCCCTAAGCGAGTATAACAAAGTTGACCTCATCGAATATAACAAAGTCCCCTCGTCGAGTATAACAAAGGCCCCTCATCGAGTATAATAAAGTCCTCTGGTCGATTTAACAAAGTACCCTGATCGAGTATATCAAAGTCCCCTGGTCGAGTATAACAAAGTCCCCTAATCGAGTATAACAAAGGCCCCTCATCGAGTATAGCAAAGACCATTGGTCAAATATAGGAAAGTCCACTGATCGAGTATAACAAAGTCCCCCGATCGAGTATAACAAAGGCCTCTGGTCAAATATGACAAATTCCCCTGATCAAGTATAAAAAAGTCTCCTGGTCGAGTATAACAAAGTCCCCTGATCGAGTATGACAAAGTCCCCTGGTCGAGTATAGCAAAGTCCCCTGGTCGAGTATAACAAAGCCCCCTCATCGATTATAACAAAGGCCCCTAATCGAGGTATAACAAAGTTCCCTGATCGAGAATAACAAAAAGTCCCCTGATCCAGGTATAACAAAAGTCCCTGGTTGAGTATAACAAAGTCCCCTGATCGAGTATAGCATATCCCTTGTTCCAAGTATAACAAAGTCCTCTGGTCGAGTATAAAAAAGTCCCCTGATGCATTATAACAAAGTCCCCTGGTCGAGTATAACAAATGTCCCTTGATCGAGAATAACAAAGTCCCCTGATCGAGTATAACAAAGTCCCCTGGTTGAGTATAACAAAGTCCCCTGATCGGTCGAGTATAACAAAGTCCCTGGTCGAGTATAAAAAGTCCCTGATCGTATGACAAGTCCCTGGTCGAGTATAGCAAAGTCCCCTGGTCGAGTATATAAAAGCCCCCTCATCGAGTATAACAAAGGCCCTTAATCGAGTATAAAAAAGTCCCCTGGTCGAGTATAACAAAGTCCCCTGATTGAGTATAACAAAGTCCTCTGGTCGAGTAAAAAAAAAGTCCCCTGATCCCGTATAACAAAGGCCCCTGGTCGAGTATAACAAAGTCCCTTGATCGAGTGTAACAAAGGCACCTCATTGAGTATAACAAAGTCCATTGGTCAAGTATAAAAAAGTCCCCTGGTCGAGTATAACAAAGTTCTCTGATCGAGTATAACAAAGGCCCCTCATCGAGTATAACAAAGCCCCCTGCTCGAGTATAACAAAGTCACCTGATCTAGTATAACAAAGGCCCTTCATCGAGTATAACAAAGGCCAGTCATCAAGTATAAAAAAGTCCCCTAATCGAGTATAACAAAACCGCCGAATCGAGTATAACAAAGTCCCCTGGTTGAGTATAACAAAGTCTCCTTATCAGGAATAACAAAGTCCCCTAATCGAGTATAACAAAGGCCCCTGGTCGAGTATAACATAGTCCCTTGATCGATTACAACAAAGTCTCCTGGTCGAGTATAGCAAAGTCCCCTGATCAAGTATAACAAAGTTTCCTGATCGAGTATAACAAAGTAGCTGATCGAGGATAACAAAGCCCCCTGCTCGAGCATAACAAAGTCCCCTCATCGAGTATAACAAAGTCCCCTCATTGAGTATAACAAAGATCACTAATCGAGTCCAAAAAAGGCCCCTAATCGAGTATAACAAAGTCCCCTGAACTAGTATAACAAAGGCCCCTCATCGAGTATGACAAAGGCCCCTCATCAAGTATTACAAAGTCCACTGATCGAGTATAACAAAGCCCCCTGTTCGAGTCAAAAAAGTCCCCTTATCGAGTATAACAAATTCCCCTTATCGAGTATAACAAAGTCCCCTTATTGAGTATAACAAAATCCCCTGAACGAGTATAACAAATGCCCCTGGTCGAGTATAACAAAGTCCCCTGATCGAGTATAACAAAAGTCCCCTGATCGAGTATAACAAAGTCCCCGGATCGAGTATAAAAAAGTCCCCAGGTCCAGTATAACAAAGTCCCCTCATCGAGAATAAAAAAGTCCCCTGGCCCAGTATAACAAAGTCCCCAGATCGAGCATAACAAAATCCCCTGATCGATTATAACAAAGTCCCCCGGTCGAGTATAGCAAAGGGCCCTGATCCAGTAAGACAAAGTCTCCTGATCGAGTATAACAAAGTCCCCTGATCAAGTATAACAAAGCCCCCTGGACAAGTATAACAAAGTTCCCTGATCGTTTATAACAAATTTCCCTGATCGAGTATAACAAAGTCCCCTGGTCCAGTATAACAAAGTCCCCTGATCGAGTTTAACAAAGTCTCCTGGCCCAGTATAACAAAGTCCCCAGATCGAGCATTTCAAAGTCCCCTGATCGAATATAACAAAGTCCCCTGAGCGAGTATAAAAAAGTCCCCTGGCCCAGTATAACAAAGTCCCCAGATCGAGCATAACAAAGTCCCCTGATCGATTATAACAAAGTCCCCCGGTCGAGTGTAGCAAAGGGCCCTGATCCAGTAAGACAAAGTCTCCTGATCGAGTATAACAAAGTCCCCTGGTCGAGTCTGACAAAGCCCCCTCATCGAGTATAACAAAGGCCCCTAATCGAGTATAACAAAGTCCCTTGATCGAGTATAACAAAGTCCCCTGATCGAGTATAACAAAGTCCCCTGGTTGAGTATAACAAAGTCCCCTGATCGAGTATAACATATCCCCTGATCGAGTATAACAAAGTCCTGTGGTCGAGTATGAAAAAGTCCCCTGATCGAGTATAACAAAGTCCCCTGGTTGAGCAAAACAAAGTCCCGTGTTCGAGTATAACATATCCCCTGATCGAGTATAACAAAGTCCTCTGATCGAGTATAAAAAAGTCCCTTGATCTCATATATCAAAGTGCCCTGGTCAAGTATAACAAAGTCCCCTGATCGAGTATAACAAAGGCCCCTCATTGAGTATAACAAAGGCCATTGGTCAAGTATAAAAAGTCCCCTGGGAGAGTATAACAAAGTTCCCTGATCGAGTATAACAAAGTCCCCTAATCGAGTATAACAAAGGCCCCTCATCGAGTATAACAAAGTCCTGTGGTCGATTTTGTATAGTACCCTGATCGAATATAACAAAGTCCCCTGGTCGAGTATAACAAAGTCCCCTAATCGAGTATAACAAAGGCCCCTCATCGAGTATAACAAAGTCCTGTGGTCGATTTTGTAAAGTACCCTGATCGAATATAACAAAGTCCCCCGATCGAGTATAAGAAAGGCCTCTGGTTGAGTATTACAAACTCCCCTGATCAAGTATAAAAAAGTCTCCTGGTCGAGTATAACAAAGTCCCCTGATAGAGTATGACAAAGTCCCCTGGTCAAGTATAGCAAAGTCCCCTGGTCGAGTATAACAAAGGCCCCTCATCGAGTAAAACAAAGGCCCCTAATCGAGTATATCAAAGTCCCCTGATCGAGTGTAACAAAGGCCCCTCATTAAGTATAACAAAGTCCCCTCATCGAGTATAACAAAGTCCCCTTATCGAGTATAACAAATTCCCTTATCAGGTATAACAAGAGTCCCCTGATCGCGTATAACAAAGTCCCTGGTCGGAGTATAACAAATGTCCCTTGATCGAGAATAACAAAGTCCCCTGATCGAGTATAACAAAGTCCCTGGTTGAGTATAACAAAGTCCCCTGATCGAGTAAAACATATCCCTTGTTCAAGTATAACAAAGTCCTCTGGTCGAGTATAAAAAAGTCCCCTGATCGTGTATAACAAAGTCTCCTGTCGAAGTATAACAAAGTCCCCTGATCGAGTATGACAAAGTCCCCTGGTCGAGTATAGCAAAGTCCCCTGGTCGAGTATAACAAAGCCCCCTCATCGAGTATAACAAAGGCCCTTAATCGAGTATAAAAAAGTCCCCTGGTCGAGTATAACAAAGTCCCCTGATTGAGTATAACAAAGTCCTCTGGTCGAGTAAAAAAAAAGTCCCCTGATCCCGTATAACAAAGGCCCCTGGTCGAGTATAACAAAGTCCCTTGATCGAGTGTAACAAAGGCACCTCATTGAGTATAACAAAGTCCATTGGTCAAGTATAAAAAAGTCCCCTGGTCGAGTATAACAAAGTTCTCTGATCGAGTATAACAAAGGCCCCTCATCGAGTATAACAAAGCCCCCTGCTCGAGTATAACAAAGTCACCTGATCTAGTATAACAAAGGCCCTTCATCGAGTATAACAAAGGCCAGTCATCAAGTATAAAAAAGTCCCCTGATCGAGTATAACAAAACCGCCGAATCGAGTATAACAAAGTCCCCTGGTTGAGTATAACAAAGTCTCCTTATCAGGAATAACAAAGTCCCCTAATCGAGTATAACAAAGGCCCCTGGTCGAGTATAACATAGTCCCTTGATCGATTACAACAAAGTCTCCTGGTCGAGTATAGCAAAGTCCCCTGATCAAGTATAACAAAGTTTCCTGATCGAGTATAACAAAGTCCCTGATCGAGGATAACAAAGCCCCCTGCTCGAGCATAACAAAGTCCCCTCATCGAGTATAACAAAGTCCCCTCATTGAGTATAACAAAGATCACTAATCGAGTCCAAAAAAGGCCCCTAATCGAGTATAACAAAGTCCCCTGAACTAGTATAACAAAGGCCCCTCATCGAGTATGACAAAGGCCCCTCATCAAGTATTACAAAGTCCACTGATCGAGTATAACAAAGCCCCCTGTTCGAGTCAAAAAAGTCCCCTTATCGAGTATAACAAATTCCCCTTATCGAGTATAACAAAGTCCCCTTATTGAGTATAACAAAATCCCCTGAACGAGTATAACAAATGCCCCTGGTCGAGTATAACAAAGTCCCCTGATCGAGTATAACAAAAGTCCCCTGATCGAGTATAACAAAGTCCCCGGATCGAGTATAAAAAAGTCCCCAGGTCCAGTATAACAAAGTCCCCTCATCGAGAATAAAAAAGTCCCCTGGCCCAGTATAACAAAGTCCCCAGATCGAGCATAACAAAATCCCCTGATCGATTATAACAAAGTCCCCCGGTCGAGTATAGCAAAGGGCCCTGATCCAGTAAGACAAAGTCTCCTGATCGAGTATAACAAAGTCCCCTGATCAAGTATAACAAAGCCCCCTGGACAAGTATAACAAAGTTCATCGTCATAACAAATTTCTGATCGAGTATAACAAAGTCCCCTGGTCCAGTATAACAAAGTCCCCTGATCGAGTTTAACAAAGTCTCCTGGCCCAGTATAACAAAGTCCCCAGATCGAGCATTTCAAAGTCCCCTGATCGAATATAACAAAGTCCCCTGATCGAGTATAAAAAAGTCCCTGGCCCATATAACAAAGTCCCCAGATCGAGCATAACAAGTCCCCTGATCGATTATAACAAAGTCCCCCGGTCGAGTATAGCAAGGGCCCTGATCCAGTAAGACAAAGTCTCTGATCGAGTATAACAAAAGTCCCTGGTCGAGGTCTGACAAAGCCCCCCTCATCGAGTATAACAAGGCCCCTAATCGAGTATAACAAAGTCCCTTGATCGAGTATAACAAAGTCCCCTGATCGAGTATAACAAAGTCCCCTGGTTGAGTATAACAAAGTCCCCTGATCGAGTATAACATATCCCTTGATCGAGTTTAACAAAGTCCTGTGGTCGAGTATGAAAAAGTCCCCTGATCGAGTATAACAAAGTCCCCTGGTTGAGCAAAACAAAGTCCCGTGTTCGAGTATAACATATCCCCTGATCGAGTATAACAAAGTCCTCTGATCGAATAAAAAAAAACCCCTGATCTCATATATCAAAGTGCCCTGGTCAAGTATAACAAAGTCCCCTGATCGAGTATAACAAAGGCCCCTCATTGAGTATAACAAAGGCCATTGGTCAAGTATAAAAAGTCCCCTGGGAGAGTATAACAAAGTTCCCTGATCGAGTATAACAAAGGCCCCTCATCGAGTATAACAAAGTCCTGTGGTCGATTTTGTAATGTACCCTGATCGAATATAACAAAGTCCCCTGGTCGAGTATAACAAAGTCCCCTAATCGAGTATAACAAAGGCCCCTCATCGAGTATAACAAAGTCCTGTGGTCGATTTTGTAAAGTTCCCTGATCGAATATAACAAAGTCCCCCGATCGAGTATAAGAAAGGCCTCAGGTTGAGTATGACAAACTCCCCTGATCAAGTATAAAAAAGTCTCCTGGTCGAGTATAACAAAGTCCCCTGATAGAGTATGACAAAGTCCCCTGGTCAAGTATAGCAAAGTCCCCTGGTCGAGTATAACAAAGGCCCCTAATCAAGTAAAACAAAGGCCCCTAATCGAGTATACCAAAGTCCCCTGATCGAGTGTAACAAAGGCCCCTCATTAAGTATAACAAAGTCCCCTCATCGAGTATAACAAAGTCCCCTTATCGAGTATAACAAATTCCCCTTATCGAGTATAACAAAGTCCCCTGATCGAGTATAAAAAAGTCCCCAGGTCCAGTATAACAAAGTCCCCTCCTCGAGAATAAAAAAGTCCCCTGGCCCAGTATAACAAAGTCCCCAGATCGAGCATAACAAAGTCCCCTGATCGATTATAACAAAGTCCCCCGGTCGAGTATAGCAAAGGGCCCTGATCCAGTAAGACAAAGTCTCCTGATCGAGTATAACAAAGTCCCCTGATCAAGTATAACAATGCCCCCTGGACAAGTATAACAAAGTTCCCTGATCGTTTATAACAAAGTTCCCTGATCGAGTATAACAAAGTCCCCTGGTCCAGTATAACAAAGTCCCCTGATCGAGTTTAACAAAGTCTCCAGGCCCAGTATAACAAAGTCCCCAGATCGAGCATTTCAAAGTCCCCTGATCGAATATAACAAAGTCCCCTGATCGAGTATAAAAAAGTCCCCTGGCCCAGTATAACAAAGTCCCCAGATCGAGCATAACAAAGTCCCCTGATCGATTATAACAAAGTCCCCCGGTCGAGTATAGCAAAGGGCCCTGATCCAGTAAGACAAAGTCTCCTGATCGAGTATAACAAAGTCCCCTAATCAAGTATAACAAAGCCCGCTGGACAAGTATAACAAAGTTCCCTAATCGTTTATAACAAAGTTCCCTGAACGAGTATAACAAAGTCCCCTGGTCCAGTATAACAAAGTCCCCAGATCGAGCATAACAAAGTCCCCTGAACCGGGTATAACAAAGTCCCCTGATCGAGTATAACATATCCCCTGATCGAGTATAACAACGTCCCCTGGTCGAGTATGACAAAGCCCCCTCATCGAGTATAACAAAGGCCCCTAATCGAGTATAACAAAGTCCTCTGGTTGAGTTTAACAAATTCCCCTGATCGAGTAGAACATATCCCCTGATCGAGTATAACAAAGTCCTCTGGTCGAGTTTGAAAGAGTCCCCTGATCGAGAATAACAAAGTCCCCTGGTTGAGCATAACAAAATTCCGTGTTCGAGTATAACATATCCCCTGATCGAGTATAACAAAGTCCTCTGATCGAGTATAAAAAAGTCCCCTGATCTCATATAAAAAAGTGCCCTGGTCGAGTATAACAAAGTCCCCTGATCGAGTATAACAAAGGCCCCTCATTGAGTATAACAAAGGCCATTGGTCAAGTATAAAAAGTCCCCTGGTAGAGTATAACAAAGTCCCCTGATAGGGTATAACAAAGTACTCTGGTCGAGTATAAAAAAGTCCCCTGATCGAGTATAACAAAGTCCCCTGGTCGAGTATAACAAAGTCCCCTGCTCGAGTATAACAAAGGCCCCTCATCGAGTATAACAAAGTCCATTGGTCACGTATAAAAAAGTCCCCTGATCGAGTATAACAAAGTCCCCTGATCGAGTATAACAAAGTCCCCTGATCGAGTATAACAAAGTCCCCTGGTTGAGCATAAAAAAGTCTCCTGATCGAGTATAACATATCCCCTGGTCGAGTATAAAAAAGTCCCCTGATCGCGTATAACAAAGTCCTCTGGTCGAGCATAACAAAGGCCCCTCAATGAGTATAACAAAGTCCATTGGTCAAGTATAAAAAGTCCCCTGGTCGAGTATAACAAAGTCCCCTGACCGAGTATAACAAAGTCCCCTGGTTGAGCATAACAAAGTCCCCTGATCGAGTATAACATATCCCCTGATCGAGTATAACAAAGTCCTCTCGTCGAGTATAAAAAAGTCCAATGTTCGCGTAAAACAAAGTCCCCTGATCGAGTATAACATATCCCCTGTTCAAGTATAACAAAGTCCTCTGGTCGAGTATAAAAAAGTCCCCTGATCGCGTATAATAATGTTCCCTGGTCGAGTATAGCAAAGTCATCTGATCGAGTATAACAAAGGCCCCTGATCAAGTCCAAAAAAGGCCCCTAAGCGAGTATAACAAAGTTGACCTCATCGAATATAACAAAGTCCCCTCGTCGAGTATAACAAAGGCCCCTCATCGAGTATAATAAAGTCCTCTGGTCGATTTAACAAAGTACCCTGATCGAGTATATCAAAGTCCCCTGGTCGAGTATAACAAAGTCCCCTAATCGAGTATAACAAAGGCCCCTAATCGAGTATCCCAAAGTCCCCTGATCGAGTGTAACAAAGGCCCCTCATTAAGTATAACAAAGTCCCCTCATCGAGTATAACAAAGTCCCCTTATCGAGTATAACAAATTCCCCTTATCGAGTATAACAAAGTCCCCTGATCGAGTATGACAAAAGTCCCCTGATCGAGTATAACAAAGTCCCCTGATCGAGTATAAAAAAGTCCCCAGGTCCAGTATAACAAAGTCCTCTTCGAGAATAAAAAGTCCCCTGCCCAGTATAACAAAGTCCCCAGATCGAGCATAACAAAGTCCCCTGATCGATTATAACAAAGTCCCCCGGTCGAGTATAGCAAAGGGCCCTGATCCAGTAAGACAAAGTCTCCTGATCGAGTATAACAAAGTCCCCTGATCAAGTATAACAAAGCCCCTGGACAAGTATAGCAAAGTTCTGATCGTTTATAACAAAAGTTCTGATCGAGTATAACAAAGTCCCCTGGTCCAGTATAAAAAGTCCCTGATCGAGTTTAACAAAGTCTCCTGGCCCAGTATAACAAATTCCCAGATCGAGCATTTCAAGTCCCTGATCGAATATAACAAAGTCCCTGATCGAGTATAAAAAGTCCCCTGGCCCAGTATAACAAGTCCCCAGATCGAGCATAACAAAGTCCCCTGATCGATTATAACAAAGTCCCCCGGTCGAGTATAGCAAAGGGCCCTGATCCAGTAAGACAAAGTCTCCTGATCGAGTATAACAAAGTCCCCTGATCAAGTATAACAAAGCCCGCTGGACAAGTATAACAAAGTTCCCTAATCGTTTATAACAAAGTTCCCTGAACGAGTATAACAAAATCCCCTGGTCCAGTATAACAAAGTCCCCAGATCGAGCATAACAAAGTCCCCTGAACCGAGTATAACAAAGTCCCCTGATCGAGTATAACATATCCCCTGATCGAGTATAACAACGTCCCCTGGTCGAGTATGACAAAGCCCCCTCATCGAGTATAACAAAGGCCCCTAATCGAGTATAACAAAGTCCCCTGATGGAGTATAACAAAGTCCCCTGATCGAGTATAACAAAGTCCTCTGGTTGAGTTTAACAAAGTCCCCTGATCGAGTAGAACATATCCCCTGATCGAGTATAACAAAGTCCTCTGGTCGAGTTTGAAAAAGTCCCCTGATCGAGTATAACAAAGTCCCCTGGTTGAGCATAACAAAGTTCCGTGTTCGAGTATAACATATCCCCTGATCGAGTATAACAAAGTCCTCTGATCGAGTATAAAAAAGTCCCCTGATCTCATATAACAAAGTGCCCTGGTCGAGTATAACAAAGTCCCCTGATCGAGTATAACAAAGGCCCCTCACTGAGTATAACAAAGGCCATTGGTCAAGTATAAAAAGTCCCCTGGTAGAGTATAACAAAGTCCCCTGATAGGGTATAACAAAGTACTCTGGTCGAGTATAAAAAAATCCCCTGATCTAGTATAACAATGTCCCCTGGTCGAGTATAACAAAGTCCCCTGCTCGAGTATAACAAAGGCCCCTCATCGAGTATAACAAAGTCCATTGGTCAAGTATAAAAAAGTCCCCTGATCGAGTATAACAAAGTCCCCTGATCGAGTATAACAAAGTCCCCTGATCGAGTATAACAAAGTCCCCTGGTTGAGCATAAAAAAGTCTCCTGATCGAGTATAACATATCCCCTGGTCGAGTATAAAAAAGTCCCCTGATCGCGTATAACAAAGTCCTCTGGTCGAGTATAACAAAGTCCCCTGATCGAGTATAACAAAGGCCCCTCATTGAGTATAACAAAGGCCCTTGGTCAAGTATAAAAAGTCCCCTGGTCGAGTATAACAATGTCCCCTGGTTGAGCATAACAAACTCCCCCTGAACGAGTATGACAAAGTCCCCTGGTCGAGTATAGCAAAGTCCCCTGGTCGAGTATAACAAAGCCCCCTCATCGAGTATAACACAGGCCCCTAATCGAGTATAACAAAGTTCCCTGATCGAGAATAACAAAGTCCCCTAATCGAGTATAACAAAGTCTCCTGGTTTAGTATAACAAAGTCCCCTGATCGAGTATAACATATCCTTTGTTCAAGTATAACAAAGTCCTCTGGTCGAGTATAAAAAAGTCCCCTCATCTAGTATAACAAAGGCCCCTGATCGAGTATAACAAAGGCCCCTCATCGAGTAAAACAAAGTCCCCTGATCGAGTATAACAAAGCCGCCTCATCGAATATAACAAAGTCCCCTCGTCGAGTATAACAAAGTTCCCTGATCGAGTATAACAAAGGCCCCTCATCGAGTATAACAAAGTCCTGTGGTCGATTTTGCAAAGTACCCTGATCGAATATAACAAAGTCCCCTGGTCGAGTATAACAAAGTCCCCTAATCGAGTATAACAAAGCCCCTCATCGAGTATAGCAAAGTCCATTGGTCAAATATAGGAAAGTCCACTGATCGACTATAACAAAGTCCCCCGATCGAGTACAAGAAAGGCAGGGGTAGGGGTGTTACGGAGTTCCAGTAGGCCCCTGTCGAACTCCTCGCAGTCCAGGTTCCCCGTCGGTGCTGTCTTGAGGATGAGGTATTTTACGGACTTTACTGCTGCCTCGGCGTGGCCATTCGCCTGCGGGTAATGAGGGGAGGTGACGATGTGGTGGATGCCCCAGCGTTCGGCGAAGCTCTTGAACTTGTGGCTATTGAACGGGGGCCCACCGTCGGTTCGGAGGCGGAGAGGCACTCCGACTTCCCGGAAGAAGCAACAAAACATCCGGATGACCCTGGAAGAGGTGGTGTCCCGACCACAGGGAACTACCACGGGCCATCCAGAGAGCCTGTCGGCGACCACCAGGAAAGACTTTCCGGCCACATTAAAGAAGTCGGCGGACACGGACTCAAAGGGCCGCTTTGGGAGGTCATTGCACAGGTACGGCTCTTGTTGCTGGCTGGGCTGGAGTTGCTGGCAAGGCTCACAGGCCTCAACCGTGCTCTTAATATCGGCGTCAATACCAGGCCAGAAGACGGTCTGACGGGCTCTGCGCCTGGTGGCTTCAACGCCGCGGTGGCTGTCATGGAGGCGGGATAAGGTGCGCCGGCGGAGGGCAGCGGGAACGACGATCCTGGGGCCGTACAACACCAGCTCTCCGTCCGCATAGAGGCTATCCCTTAGCTTCCAGAAGGGGAGGGCGGAGGCGTGAATGTCGTAGCGGTTGGTGGGGAATCCAGCGGAGACGTAGTCGAGGAGTTGGACGTATGCCGGGTCTTGAGCGGCGGCGATGCGAAGCTCCTGGAGAGTCCTATCGTCTTCGATGGAGGGCGTCGTCGTCGTCTTGTCAGCAAGAGAAGTGGCTGTGTGTGTGTCAATAAAGACCGAACGTGAGCAGCGGCCGTGGTACAGTCGACTTCATCTTCAGGTGTGGGGCGACTAACAGGGGCTCGGGAGAGGGCGTCTGGTATGCACAGAAGCTTCCCGGCGCGCCACACAGCTGTAAAGACGTAAGGGGCGGTCTTCTCTTTGAGACGTTGGGGGCGAGGATTTTCGATGGCGTCCAACGTGTAGTGATTAAGAATGGGTATGAGCGGGCGATGGTCCGTCATGAGGGTGAAATGCCCAAGGCCGAACAGGTAAAGGCGGCACTTGGCCATAGCCCAGGCGACTGCCAGCACCTCTAGTTCAATGGTGGCGTATCTGGTCTCCGTGTCCGTCAAAAACCTGGAGCCACACTGAACTAAGCGCAGTCTACCCTGGCCGTGGTCTTGAAGGAGGGCATATCCGAGGCCGTATAGACGGGAGGCGTCGGTCTGGAGGACCACTGGTAAGGACGGGTCGAAGGGTGCCAGGACTGGTGGTGACAGCAACGCCTTCTTAACATTCCTGAACGCTAGGTCGTGGTCAGGAGTCCAGAGGAAAGAGCGCTTGGGGCTCATGAGGGGGCGTAGAGGTTGGGCTGATGTGGCGATTTTAGGGGAGAAGTCGGCCAGCTGATTTACCAGGCCCATAAATGAGCGAAGGTCGGTCAGGTTCGCTGGAGTAGGGAAGTCCCTGATGGCCTTGACCTTCTCCTCATCAGCTGAGATCCCCTCTGGCGAGATGTTGTAGCCGCAGTAGTTAACTTGGGGGCGGCGACCACAAATTTATCTTTGTTCAGGGTGATACCATGGGCACGACATCTTGTGAGCATCAGATGAACTCGGTTCAAGTGGGCCGGGAGATCATCGTCGAAGAGCAGGATGTCATCTACGACCTTCACGCAGTTGGTGACACCCTGCAGAGCCATATCCCCACGGAGGCAGTACGCATCCCCCGTTGCTGCGAAGCCCATGGGTCCGCGGCAGTGTTGGAAGCGGCCGTAGGGCGTGATGAATGTAGTGAGGTGGCGATCTTCTTCCGCCAGGTCGACTTGCCAGTACCCATGTAGTGCATCCGCCGTGGTAAAGAACTTTGCAGACGGGGTGACGCTGCGGACTGCTTGGATGGGCGTAGGCGATGGATGGGCGGGACGGGAGACCTGCGAGTTGAGATGGGTGAGGTCCACTGTGATGCGAACACCTACAGGCTTGGGTGCCAAGACCATAGGGTGGCACCACTCGGAGGGCTCCTCACCGGCGTGTCTGATGATCCCCTGCTGCACCAGAGAATCGAGCTCCGCCTTCACCTTGTCCCGTATGGCAAAGGGGATAGGCCTGGGTGTGTGGATGGCGAAAGGCGTCGCGCCAGGCTTGAGGTGGATTCTCATCGGGGGGCCTGTCATCTTCTTGAGCGGCGTCTTCTGGAGGTCGGGCTTGGAGACAAGGACGTCGCTGAACTGACGAAAAAAGAACTCCCGGGCGGCAGCAGGTGTGGTCATGGCTGAAACAGGTATCTCTGCACACCTGTTGAGGTGTGTCACGGCGAGGATGGGCTTTGGGAACTCGGATGAGACGATGGCCAAGTCCTGACAATGGCCACATGACAAGAGAGGGGTTTGGATGCCCTCATGGACGTGGACTGTGGCAAGGCAAGACTTGGGACCGAGCTGTAGTGTTGCCTTGAAGCAACCCAAAGGTGGAGACATCGGGGACCCGTCCGCTGTGAGCACGTCGTTCATGGCTGTGGGTGACAGGCTACTCCTGGGGATGTTGAGGGCGTCCAGGTGTGTTGGTCCAATCACCGTGATGTCCGCGCCCGTGTCAGGTATCATCAGGAGGTTGGAAGAGTTGGTACCGTAGGACAGACGAACATTGACGGGCTTGGGGGACCTGTCACTCGAGGTATCATCCACGCGTCGGCATCCTTTGTTGTTCTTGGGAGACGGTGGTGTGGACGTTCTGTCGGGCTGTGAAGAGACGTTTTGACCTGGAGATGGAGGCTTCTTGGTGGACCTGCAACACTTGGCGAAGTGTCCTTGCTTGTTGCAAGCGTTGCATGAGACCTTGTTGGCAGGACATCGAGGTGTGCGGGGCCAATGGCCTTGAAACCCACAGTTTCGACATGTACTATCAGCCGCAGGGCACTTTCCTGGACCATGCTGGCGCTGACAGTTTCTGCAGGATTCGGGAGAAGAAACTGGTGACTGTGACGGGGGCTGTGGAGAGGACGTCGTCTGCATCTGGCGTTGATTCCTCTTGTAGGTGGAGACGGCGTGGACTTGAGATGGCGATGAGTGTATAGCTGAGGCAGCCTCTCTTGTGGCCTCATACGACCTGCAACAGGTGACGAAGTCGGTGAGGGAAGAGGCGGCGTCGAGGGTGAGGAGTTTCTGAAGCAGGTCCTCGTCACGTACACCCATCAGCAAGATCATCTTGAGCTGGATCTCAGCACAGGTTACAGGATCGCCTGTACATAGGTCCACCTCGGTTGTTAGGTCCTTAAGTCGTGCATAGAAGTCTGAGAATGATTCCCCAGAAGCTTGTTTGCAGGATAGCAGTTCCCTACGACGCAAAGCTTCATTGCGGAGGCCACGGAAATGACTCTGCAAGGCGTTGAAAACCTCTGTCACTGACCTGGGGGAGTCAGGGGGGATGGCTAGCGTGTGCTCTAGGAGGCGTTGAACATCGAGGGAAATGCACGATCTTAATTGGATGAGTTGTTTATGAGGGGGCATTCGGTAGAGGTCAGACATAACAGCAAAGTCTTCGAAACGACGTCGCCATTGACGGTATACTTGATATGTTGCATCAGATTGAAGAGGTGGGGGGCTGGGAACTGAAGACTTGCTGTGCAGGGGTGTACTCGAGACGGCAGGCGGTGGAGGAGGCACGGAGAGGTCGACGAGAGCTGAGACTGGAACAGGTGGTTGAGAAGACACTGAGGCATACCTAGGGGAGATAGGTGATGTGTGAGGAGGCGTTGTCTGAAGGATAGATGAAGAGGCTGAAGCTGGCGAATTGGTTGTGGCAGCTGGTGAAGTCGTCCTCGTTGCCAGCAATTCCAATAGGTCCAGGAATTTGCGGTTATCAGCTTGGTGTTGTTGTTGAAGTTGAAGACGGTAAGCTGATTCCTCTGACTGTCTTGACAATTCCTCTTGATGTCGTTTTTCCTCCTCTAATTGACGTCTTTGGGCTTCCTTCTCTTGGGAAACTTGAAGGAAGTGGATTAACTGACGTATATCCTGGCTACCATCCTTTGAATTTGGCGCTCCCGGCGTGTGAGGCGTGAGGGGGGGTGGGAGGGTCTGTGAGGCGTCGTCTTCCTCATAATCCTCATATAAATTTCCCAGCAAATCGTCGTGGTCAGACATCTCGTGTTTGGTATTGTTGCGATGGGAAAGACAAGGAGAATAAGGTGAAGTGCTATATTTTCGCCAATGGATTTGCTTAAGTGCAGGAACTGGCTGGCAAGTAAAAGAGTACTGACTGTAACATTTGTGAAGTGAGAGGAGGCGGCTGGCGGCGGTGTATTCCTCCGCGCGCCCGGGCGAGATGCTGGTGATGACTCAGTGGAGGGGACGAGGGCAGTGGCTTGCGGGCCGGCGTAGATGGAGGATGTATGCCGGAAGTGCTGTCTTGGAAACTGGGCTGGAGGCGTGTCTGCTACCTGTAGGGCCGCAGAAACATAGCAAAGAGACATGAAAGGCACTGCACTTCACTTAGGGCACTTCACAAGGTCACAAAGCACTTTAAATCCAGGGGCACTGTGGAGTATATCTTCTGGGCGGGAAACACGAGGCCGGGAAACAGACGGGGCCGGCTCTTGAGGCTTGTAAACTGTCGTGTTGGAGCTACCCAACTGCGCCATGTGGTGGATGTAATCCTAGACAAGGTTCTTGAAACTCCAGGGCACGAGCAGTAGATATATTCAACAAGTGGTACAAGACTTGGCGTGATAGCCAACCGGTACAGGAACAGGAGCCAGCACAAGGAACTCCTCGTCGTAGGCAGGCCGAAGCCGATCTGAGGGAAATTAGCTAGCTAGGCAAGGAGAGTTGCTAGACATTCCTAGGACAATAAATGGGGTCTTCTAATTACTCGACTAGCGCGGTACAGACCTAGTACATCGGGACATAGTAAATGAACATAGGCATTAGACATAAGCATAGACATCAGACATGCTATAATAATATGTAGTAATACGGACATGTGAATAAATGGTACAATGAATGGTAACAAGAGTCCTGGCGTCAGGCGTGTTCACATATCTTGGTATGTACATA
>NW_024727182.1:0-19815 GCF_018991925.1 Homarus americanus
CTCACACTGATTTCTTCAGTGTTTACACTATTACTTTCTTTCATGATTGTGCCAATGGAGAGGGAAACTGGCCTTCCCTCTGCCTGCAGCCGGTAAGCTAGACTACGCGTGCAATATGATCGGTTGCTGCCTGAATCCAAGAGAGCTCCAGTGACTACTGCTTCTTTCGCCTCTAGGTTCTTTTCTTCCACCCTGACCTTCACTATTGGAAGTGCGACTCTGCTGGAACTTTGTAGTCACAACTCGCAATCGTTGGGTTCTTCACGCCGATCATCAATTTCATTGTTGGTTATGGTTTCCTTGACCCATTTATGCGGATTTCTTTTCCCCATGGTGCTTGTACCGGCTTCGACCTTCCATGATTTAGCTCTACTAAATGCCGATTCCGGTGGTGGCATAATAGCCTTACGTTGACTCATTCTAGGTCGCTTGTGGTCAGGTGCTATGTCTATTTGGTAGGCGCCCCCTGTGGTAGCTCTCTTCACCCTTTGGAGGCTAGTCTGGTGTTCTCCCTTCTGAACCTCGCCCCGTTGCACCTTGTCATTGCTCGTCAGAGCTCCCGTGAAGGGCAGGAGCCTCGAGTGTACCCCAGAGCAGCCATCTATACCACATACAATCTTCTGGCTGCACTCTGTTATCTGGTGATTATGACCCAGGCAGGCATAGCAGCGACGTTGTTCCCTTACAAGGGAAGTTCGCTTTTCTGTGGACATGCTGAGGAATGTCCGGCACATCTGAAGAAGGTGATCTCCACGGCATAGCGAGCAGCGTTCATCGTCCATTTCTCTGGTTGTCTTTATTCCTGATGTCACCAGACCCACAAGTCTCTTCCTCGACGAGGATTGACGTGAGTCTGCATAAATTCTGCTTGGTTCTTCCTGTCCTCGTCCCTTTGTGACCTCCTCCGCCTTGTCGACCATATCCATTGTGAATTCCAACATCCACTCGATCCCAGGAAGCTTTCCCCACTTCCTTTTGTATTTATGCGCCTTATCCACGTAGTCGTCCCTCATCTTTCCCTTGAACCTCTCAGCTAAAGTTCTTATTGATTCATACGTGTCAATCTGACGTAGTTCTCCCAAGACCTTCAAGTTCCTCACGCAATTCCCCAGTTCGTCTGAGAACTGTTGGAGGCCCTTTGCGTCACTTAGTCTCACAGTTGGACCTCGCAGGACCTTCTTTATTAGCTGGCAAACGTAAGTGTGCTTATTGCCGTGACGTTTCTCTAATAAGTCCAAAGCTTCCTTGTACCCGGCTTTGGGATCTTGAATTTGCAGACATCCCCGCAAAGCGTCCTTAGCGGGCCCAGCATCAAAGGTAGTGGTTTCGGCGAACTAGCTTGATGTTCGGAAGTACTTCCGCGCTCCCCCTGGTGAGATGTTCCCGGCTCTGCGGTTAAGGTGAGCGCCGGGAGTCCCCTTGGCGTATATAACGTTTCTTCGTTAGCTTCAATTACAGAGGAAAGTTTAGTCTCTGGTGGTGATAACACCTTTCCGCGATCTTCTGTGCTGCCTTTGCCTTGTAGTTGATTCATACCTTCGGTGACGTTTTGCATCATCGCTGTCATGTGAGCGAACATTTGCTGCATTTGTTGGTATTGCTCACATAATTGTCCTTCGATTCCTTTGACAGGTGGTTCCTTTCTCTTCTCGGGAGACAGGTTTACGGTAGACGGGTTTATCTCACGCTGCCTTGGCGAGGTGGGTGAGACATCGGTCTCTATGTCTATAGTGTCTCATTGTTCTACGCCGGACACGCTCCCCACTTCTGACTTATTCTCTTTCCCGTCCATGACTGCCCGAACAGCAAGCGTAATCTGTCTTGCTCGATAAGTGTATGCAGTAACGCTTAGTATCAGGTGCCCACGATCGCAGATATCACACAATTGGAGTTCATGTCAGACAGACGCGTGCCATGCGCACGAGTGATGTCACACACGAGCGAAGTCCCTCTAAACACGTGACGAGCAATGCGCACGAGTGATGTCACACAAACACGACCACAGTGATGTCACACGGTCCCTCAAGCACGTGACGTGCAATACGCACGAGTGATGTCACACAAACACGACCACAGTGATGTCACACGGTCCCTCAAACACGTGACGTGCAATACGCACGAGTGATGTCACACAACACAACCACAGTGATGTCACGCACGAGCGACCATGTCACACTAACATGGCCACAGTGATGTCACACACGAGCGATGTCCCTCAAACACGTGATGTGCAATACGCACGAGTGATGTCACAAACACGACCACAGTGATGTCACACGGTCCCTCAAACACGTGACGTGCAATACGCACGAGTGATGTCACACAAACACGACCACAGTGATGTCACGCACGAGCGACGATGTCACACTAACATGGCCACAGTGATGTCACACACGAGCGATGTCCCTCAAACACGTGATGTCACACAAACACGACTACAGCGATGTCACACACCAGCTACGATGTCACACTAACACAACCACAGAGATCCACAATCAATGTAGGGACTCGTTACACAACTGATGTCACAAACACTACTGCGGCGCCCTTACTTGTACAACGTTACGGCTTGTCACAACCTTCGTTGTTATTTCTTAATTACACACACACATACTTATATATACATATATACATACATGTACATATAACCTGAATGTTGAACACATTTAACCCACAAATCCCTTTCATTTATGTATTTCTTCATGGTTCCTTATCATCATTGTTTGATATACTGTGGTGTCACTGGTATAGGAAGATCAGCTGTTAGTTATAATCACTTGCGTGCGTGTCCGAGCGAACGCTAACTACCAGTCCGCCCAGACCAAACATTACGACACTGTCCGGGTGTTCTGAAACCTTAGCTCACAGCCCCGTACGCGCAGACCGAAGCTTTACGACACTGTCCAGGTATTTAAGACACTTCACTCAAACACAGAGCACTCGCTATCACTGCCTTCCTGCTGACGACGCACGTGATCCACCCACTGTGGGTGGGTGGGTGATCCGCCCACTATGGGTGGGTGGGCGATCGACGAGCCTATGCTCTCCCACGCTGAACTCCGGCGTTGGTCCTTCGACAGTCCTCCCATATACGTTTTGACTGTTAACGCTCATAGGAGCGTTATTGGTTTGTTGCTGGAGAAATAAACCCTCAACGTTGACGCGTACCATATAATTCGGTCAAAACCTGTTAAAGAACATTTCTCATATAACAAATGCTGTTATCTCAGGACACATATTATGAAATACAATCAATATATAGTACATAGCTTGTTAACATCTTAAATATAACCCGCATGTTATAACTATTGATACAGGAGACAATTGGTATAATATGATCAAATTGCAGTACACAAATATACTTATTAAAGTTATTTAGAGTTTCTTAGCAGATCCTAATACTTAACGATCACTCACGTTTTAGGGTCTAGTGGTCTGAACCAACGTGTTGTCTGTCCTGTAGAAATCAGTAGACTACCCTCGAGGGCAATCTCAGCCCGGAGGCGAGGGCCATATGTTTTCGTATTGAAACACCTCAGCAGATTGGTCAGCAAATTCGTTGTCAACACTATATCTCTTATCTCATCCACTCTCTCTCTTTCTCTCTCTTCTAGCTTATCTTACTGTGGCGGTAACAACTATCTTTATATCTTTTCAGTTGCATTACGTTTACTATTCGTTAGGTGATTGAAAAGTAGCTGCTTTGGCAGTCTACTGTAGTCCTTGCGGGTAACATGACCAGTCCAGCGTAGTTGTTCATGGATAATGGTAGCCTCGATGCTTCTACAGTTGGTGTCAGCAAGAATACTGGCATTTGTTCTCTTGTCTTTTCAGTGAACTCGGAGGATGGAACGTAGAAGACGTTGGTGAAAGTTTTCAAGTGCCTTGAGGTACCACTTGTATGTGATCCATGTCTCGCTGCAAGGTGGGGACGACCGCTGCTCGATAAACAGTAAGCGTAACTTGTAGATAATTTCAGCTCCCTACAGCTGAAGACACGGTTTCAGAGTCTGCCAAAGGCTTGAGATGCACATCTGATCTGATGCTGAATCTCCTCATCGATGTCCGCGGTGGTGGACAGGTGGTGGCCGAGATACCGGAAGTGGGTAACATTAGAGAGGGTAGTACCATTAAGCTGCATGGATGGAGGAGGTGTGGCTGAACCAGGGGCAGGCGGAAAGAGAATGTGAGTCTTCCATATATTCATCTCAAGGCCTAAGTGTCCATACGCATCTGCGTAGGTATTCAGGAGCTCTTGTAGGTTGGGTTCAGTGTGAGCGACAAGGGTGAGATCCGTTTGTTTACTGAAACTCAGTAATGGAAGCTGCCGACACCTTTGTTCCTGCCTGGAGTTATCTTATATTGAAAAGAACCTTCATTATGTACTCGATGTCCACCCCAACGGCTAAATTGGCGCTGGCACGAGTAAGGAAGGCAGCCAAGAAAATGGAAAAGAGAATTCTGCCAGTACACACCCTTGTTTAAGCCCCGCTTGGGTAGGAAAGAACTTAGACTGGGTGCCATTGTGCAGGGCACTGTCGTTTATGCCCTCGTGGAGTTGCCTCGCAATGGCGAATAATTTTGGTCGGCAGCCAAAACAGCTGAGGATCCACCAGAGGGCTTCCTTGTTCACTGAGTTAGGTCAATGAAAGCCATGTACAGGTCATGACGCTGTTCTCTGCACTTTTCCTGTTTTGACAAGCAGCAAAGATCATGTCAGTGGTGCCACGTGATTGTTTAAAGCCTCATTAAGGTTCTGGGAGAAAGTTTTTCGCCTCAGGAAGAAGCCTATTTTGGAGGACTCGGGCGATATTCTTGTCAGTTTCGGACAGCAGCGAGATCCTGCGGTAGTTGCCACAGTCTGTCCGGTCTCCGTTGTTCTTATAAATACTGAAGACGGAAGCGTTTTTAAGAGCGTGAGGATTTCCTCTTTTTCCTATATGTTCTTCAGGAGATAATGGAGACGGCTGATAAGCAGAAGTCCTCTTGCTTTATACACCTCGGATGGGATTCCATCAGGCCCTGAGGCTTTGTTATTTTTCATCTGTTTGATGGCAGTAGCTACATCATCCAGGGATGGAGAGTAGCTGAGGTGGGTCATCTCAGGATGCTGAGGGACCTACTGGGTAGTCAGGACATCCACATCTGTGTTTCGGTTGAGTAGTGAATGGTAGTGCTCTTTCCAGCGCTGAAGGAGAACTCATCATCTTTAATTGTGGAGTTACCGTCGGATGAGCGGGGGGGAGCTGCTCCACGAGTGATTGGCCCATAAAATGTTTAAATGGAATTTAAAAATTAGCTCATTTTGGCTGATTAGCATTTTTTTGTGATTCACGTGCTTTATTTTTAAACGAGTAGTTCTTTAGATTGCGAAGTTCCAGCTGGCCTGCCGCTTTCTTCTTGCGGAAAGTATCAGCTTTGGTCCGAGACACAGGGTTGTTCTTCCAGTCTGTTATAGCAGCACGATTATCATCGACTAGTACATTGATTGCTGGGTCGTTTTCATCAAACCAGTCCTTTGCGATTTGGCCGAGGGTCTCCTGAAGATTTTTGCCATGACAGTGTCGAGAACATCCCATTCAGCACTGGGATTTGGGTTGTATGTTGTCGGGTTGTGCTATCGCTGGATCCTCCAGTCGCTTAGTGTTAAAACTTCTTCTGGAGGCTTGATGCCTCCTCCATGTTGGGGCGACATGAAGTGAGAGCTTGGCTCTGACGCAGTGGTCTGAGCCACGCATGGCTCGGATGAAGAGGACATCTCTGTGATCTTTTCTCTGACAGTGGTGTAGGCAATGAGATGCCGGTGTTTGGATCGTGGGTGTTGCCACGAACCCTTGAACTTGTCGGCCTGCCTAAACAAGGTATTGGTGATAGTGAGGTTGTGAGCAGCACACTCGGTGAGGAGGACTAGGCCGTTGGGATTACACTTGCCAAGTCCATTTTTCCCTACGGTTCCCTGCCAAATGTCAGCATCTCTGCCAACTCCGTCATTGAAGTCACCAAGGAACACAACCTTATCTTCTCTGGGGATAGAGGTTAGCACTCTGTCGAGGTAGGTATAAGAGGCCTCCTTGATAGCATCCTCTGCATCCAGTGTTGGGGCGTATACACTGATGAAAAAGGCATGACTTGAATGATTCAGTGGGACTCGGAGCGTCATGAGGAGCTCGTTGATCCCAAAAGACATTTCAGTCAGCGGTTTCCTTCCACAGCAGGCTTACCCTTCCAGAAGAAGGTATAACCAGACACCCGTTCTTTGAGTTGACCCTCGTCTGGGAGCCGAAACTCACCAATGTCTTCTATGTCGATGTTATACCTAGACAACCCTTTTGCCACAAGGGCAGTTCTTCCTTCAGGACTCTCATTTGTGCCAGTATCGAGAAGGGTCCTGGCATTCCATGCAGCGACCATAAACGGTTGGTTGTATAGTTTTTTTGTGTGTTTTTTTAATCTGTGCTTTTGAATGTGTTTTCGACTGAATAAGGATGACCGTACTTGGTGCGGTTGCCCAGTCAGGTTTTTTTTTTTAGGCAGGCTATGGTTAGGGCACCTTTTCTAGCCCCCTCCCCATGTGGGGTGAGCAGAGTGGCTCCTCGAAAGAGCTGCTCAGTCTTACAGACAGGACCGGATTGCACGACAATCTTATCTGTGCCGCCCATGTGCAGAGTTGTGACTAGAGACTACCGGCAGTCATCTCTGCCTGTCCCCGTCGCCACTCGTCCGTCGCCAGAGAACTTTTGAGGGTATAGGGGTTTTGGTGATGAGAGGTATGATGAGGTGGATGATTGCTGCGCGTGAGTTGATTTATGTGGTGAGGCAGGAGCTCAGGCTGCAACCATACGAGCTTGTTCTCCCTTTTCCTGATCCAGTGGTACAAGTGTTGCAACGAATGAGGAGAGGGAGAGTTGCAATGGACTGGACTGCCGATAGCCCAGTTTCTTGGGTTTCACCTTAGTAGCCTGTCAATCATGGTGGTTACCTCTCTTTCTGTATATATATATATATATATATATATATATATATATATATATATATATATATATATATATATATATATATATATATATATATATATATATATATATATATATATATATATATATATATATGCAATTCCTTAATTCGGGCTCTTAGTTAATTGACTTATCAATTCAGTCATTTTATTAAATGCCTACCGGATTTAGGCATTTAGTTAAATGCCTTAAAAAATTCGAAGAAATTTTCACGAATTGGCTGATGTAGGTTCATGACTAGTGACTATTTCGTAAAAGATAATTGCACACGATGACTTTATTGCACACAGCAGAAGTTTATTACATACTAGAAATTAAAAGGACGATATAATTTTTATTCTGCTTGGTTTTACAGATTAAGTTAAGATTACATCGGCATACAGCAGAACTAAACCTTATTACGCATACCTTAATTTAAAATTAAGATTATTCTGCACAATATTCATATCAATGATATTCATCTATTTATTTTTACAGAGTTAGTTAGAATTGACAACGGCACACAACAACAGTAAAAAACATAACAAAATAGGAATTAAGACAGTTCATTTACCCTATTCTTATTCTATTTATTTTTGCAGTTCAAGTTCGAATATTATCTCCTGTTACACTGTTGATTAGATTTTTTAGAGACACCGTTTGAACAGCAGCGGGTCTTAATATTTGAGGCACAATTACATTTTGAACATCTTTGACAAGAACCAAAGGATTGTTTTCTGTCTGCTTGTCCGAGAGATAATTTTTCTTCAAGAGAAACAGTATAGCAAGTTTATAACCATTTTCATATTTGCTGATCACAACGGCCATGGTGTTCGCCGTATCTCCTTTTCCGCTGTCCGCATGAAGAATAGGTACCAACAAGGTGGATGCAGTTTATACTGCTCTTAGAACCTTATTTGTGTTCCTTACCATTTTCTGGCTTTGTTTTTACAATCCCTCTGCAGCCGCGCATCTCTCCATTATTATCACAATTTCTCAACTACCACCTACGGGTAAAGTGTTTTCTCGACACTCCTCACCTCTTTCCTCAAGATAATCCTCACCTCTCCACAAGACACTCCTCTCCCTTTCTTCTTGACACTCCTCACTTATTTCATCTAATCACCCCTCACCTCTTTCCTCTTGATATTTCTCACTTCTTTCATGTAAAGACTCCTCACCTCTTTCCTCAAAACGCTTCTCTTCCTTGATGTACTCCAACAGTGCCTCCTGTGGTAGTGACGATGTTGCTAATCCCATTTTTGCTTCACATCCAAACATAGCTCTGTAAGGAAATCTTTGGATGCCGGAGTGGTGGCTATTGTTCTTTGCGAATTGTACAAATTTCAAGCCAACTGCCCAGTTCTTTGTGCTGTTATCCCGCATTCACGATATGAGCATGGCCTTAACATCCGCTTTAACACGTTCTCCCTTCTTTGGGGCCGTGGATGCCGAGGTTTACCATGTACAATAACACAGGCAAGCCACAAATCTTTTATCTCACTAATCACTGAAGCTTCAAATTCCCGATCATTGTCACTCTGGAGGACGTGAGGCTTCCCAAAAAGTAGGAATAGGTCCAGAAGTTGATATACCATTTCAGCAGCACTTTTTTACTTTAATGGCCTTAGGTGGTTCTGATAATGCAATATAAACTTGTAATCCTCAAACCTTATAGACTGCATATAAAGTAGTTCAACCTGACCTCTGTAGATAAGTTCTTTAGACATCAGAGGTTTTACGACAATGCCTTTTTTTCATTTTTTTCTCTCTGAGCTGATACTCTTGGCATAGTTCTTTGAACAGAGACAGAGCTTCCTCTGTGATGTTTGCATGCTTTTTCTTTAAATCTTTTATCATTTTATCTCTTCCACCATGTCCAGTATTAACGTGAGCTTGATGTACAACCTTGAAGACATCTGCACACACGAAGTATGAGATAGATCTTCACTCCCTCTCTTGTTGATCAGGCAACCAAAAACATTACGAAGTCATATGATATGAGGGGAGGGATAAAATGGATATTCTGTGATAGTGTGTGTGTTTGTGTGTATATGTGTATGCACGCGTACATATGTGGTTGATGTGCTTATGGGTGCGTTTGTGCATGTGTTGATAGACATGAATTCATATTATTAGTACAGATATAGTTATAAAAAAATTGTGAAATGACTTTCCCATATGATTCACTCTATCCCCCCCTCTTTGTTTTGCTGTTATTATGTCATATTTCATTAAAATAAAGTATATGGTAATTTAGGCAAAAAATATAATAAACAAAAATAATGATTTTTTTTAATACGTGAAAAATCCTTATGGGATGGGATAAAATAAATGCCAACTCTGGATTTATGGCAAGTTCAATTGGAATGGAAACAATTCTTATCAACTTGATATTTCTGATAATTCTCAGAAAGAGCTTACCTTTTGTCATAATAGTAATACATCAGAGAAACTTTCTTGGAATATCTTACTGTAGAAAGGACTTGATTGTTTTTAATTCTTGACCATATCATGTTTTTCTTGTTGTCTCCTAATATCTGCACAAGTTTTACTGTGAATTTCTGCTCCATTGCTAGTCACAACACTGGGGTACTGTATGAACGACTGCACTGAACTGATACTTAGCACAGGTAATTTGCTCTTTTGCTCCTGCTCCCGGGACACACACCACTGGTTGTAGAGTCATTAGCCAACTGACGGTTGAGGGTCACAACGCAGACGAAAACGACAAGATACACTCACGATACGTGGTAATCGACCGCATTGAATTGGTATTTAGCCTTCTTGGCAATTTGTTAAAAATCCTGAAAATTTTCAGGCATTTAAATGAATGGCTCAAAAAAGTAGTTCATTAAATTAAATGGCAGGCTAACTTGAGCAATTAATTTATAGACTATGAATTTAGTCATTTAACTAAATGCCCGATTTAAGGAACTGCCCGTAATATATATATATATATATATATATATATATATATATATATATATATATATATATATATATATATATATATATATATATATATATATATATACAAACGTCCACGACCTCAAAGCAATGGGAAGATAATATTATTATGTGAGCAGTAGGTTTTTATACCTCGCCTCCTCCTGCTGCTCCCCTGGTACAGACCGACTATTACTTTGATCTACTACTCGTTTGCCTTTCGTTCGGCCGTTGTTAACAATTCAAGCCTCAGGTTATGCAAGTACAAGACCAGCTTTTTCCATTTCCAACTCGTCAAATGTTACCCGCTTTTATAGCTCTTCTGGACGAAGGAGTGGCCAGCTTGTGAGGTTATAGTTCATCTGCTTGTGAGTGGAGAGCTCGCTGGTTTATAGATTGCCTTACTTTCAGAGAGCTTACAAGATTAAAGCTCACTTAACGTAAAATAGTTAAGTTTAAAGGCTTATAACTCTCTTAGCCCCAGGATTAGAAAATAGGAGTTTCTAGCTCTTGGCCTTCATTTAGGGAAGGGAAACTTGAGGGTATACTGTATATTTTACTTACATCTTTATAATTCATCTGGCCGAAGAAAAGGAGATCATACTTAATGGTAAATAGCTCGTGTAGTGGTTGTACACTCGTCGTGAGTGTGGTGTCTGCCTGTATGCAGTCCACTTTCTCATAACTAGTTAACCAATTAAAGTTTAACTTAACACAAATATTCTTTATAATCACGTCAGAAGTAGTTCTTAATTTGACTATTGTTTTTTTTTTTTGCCTATAATAACCATTAGAGGTATTTAATTCTCTTCAGGTCACTTGGACTTGATGTTAATACTTGTGATACTTTTAAGGTTATCACTGTGAACAATCACTCACGCCCTAACACACGGGAAGCTTGGTGAGTATTTGAACTTCCATCGACCGTACTGTTCACTATTGTTCACACACACACACACACACAGTACACTAGTTCAAATGCTTAACTACTGCCTCCAGACTATGACAGTAACCTTAACTGCTCATAACGTGTTAAAATCATTATCACTTCTCAAACTGGTAGCTGAGTTGATGCTCATAGTTTAAACCTCAGTCCAGATACAGTCACTTGCTGAGTGTTTGACCGATGCCCCAAAGAAATCATATTTTCACGACGTAGAAACTGACCTGTCACATATGTTACTTAGCCCCTTGCGGACAATGGTTTAAATGCTTTGTGGACGATGGTATAATGCAAAAGTATGATAATATAACGTTGGTTAAATCCTTTAAAGATGATTGTTTAATCCTTTGAGGACGATGATTTAACGATCCGAGGATGATTGTTTAACCCTTGAAGGATTATAATTGAATTCTTTGTGGTTGATAATTTAACCCCTTTAGGGTGATAAATAAATCCTTTGAGGACAAAGGTGTGTCCCTTTAGAGAGCAAATTATCCCTTAGAGATTTTATTCTGACTAACGCCAGGGGATTTTATTCTTCTAAGGGGAGCCCCCGCCTGCTAAAAGATCTTCACACCAATTATGATTAACTCTATTTTAATCTCTCAGCTATTAATGATTGTACTAAAGGAAAAATAAAACTAAGTATAAAATCAAAACTGTATTAACAATAATAAATTATGAATCATGGCTGGTAGAGGTAGGACCTGGTTTTACTTGGCGACTCGGGCCAACTGGACTTCATGTACAATGAAAGACAAAAGTCGTGTCGTGAAATTTGGTGAAAACATATGCCGAGTTATATTATTTTAATCTTCGGACAAAACCGCGACAGGACTTTTGTCTTTCATTGTACACAGGGTTACACTGGAGGCCGCATCCATCATCGAGGGTGTGAGCACTATGTTGAAAATTTGCTGTAGTGGGCTAGTGGCACACACAAATCCTAACGAGGTAACACGCTATACCAGTTAGCTAGGTTGTTAACGGCAGGCCACATAGGTCATCACACCACCACACTCCATACATAAAAAGTCACAGAGTGGACTGGTGTCATTGGCGAGGCAGGTCCCGGTAAGTGACGCGGCCTGCCTTGCCAGCCACTCACAGCAGCTCGTGTAAAATGAATCCCTAGTTTCGAACTCAAGCAAGATGTGAAACAAGACGGGTAATTCATTCACAAAAAGGTTAATCCTTCCTTCGCATCCTCCTTTCATACCTTCCTCGTCACACTTACGTCGTACTTTCCGCTTCACCCTACTCTCGCACTGTTCCCTTTACATATACCTCCCTCTTTCCCCTGTACACCAGACCTCTCATTATTACACTCCTTTCGTCGAGTGGTTCCTGGTGACGGGGAGTGCAAGAGTTGTGCGAGAGGTGGGGTAGGTGTGCGAGCAGTGAGGGAGGTGTACGAGAGGTGAGGGAAATGTGAGAGGTGGAGATATGTGCGAGAGGTGGGGGAGTGTGCGAGAGGTGGGGAGGCTTTAGAGAGGTGGGAGAGGTGTACAAGAGGGAGATGTGCGAGAGGTGGGCAGGTGTGCGAGAGGTGGGAGAGGTGTACAAGAGGGAGATGTGCGAGAGGTGGGGGAGGTGTGGAAAGGAGGAGAGATGTGAGAGAGGTGGGGGAGATGTGCGAGAGATGGGGAGGTGTGCGAGAGGTGGGGGGAGTGCGAGAGGAGGGAGAGGTGTGCCAGAGGTGGGATGGCGTGAGTTGTGGGGTGGCGTGCGGAGGTGGGGGGTGCGAGAGGTGGGAGGGGGCGTGAGAGTGGTGGGGGAGG
Source organism: Homarus americanus (assembly GCF_018991925.1). Lineage (NCBI taxonomy): Eukaryota > Metazoa > Arthropoda > Malacostraca > Decapoda > Nephropidae > Homarus > Homarus americanus. The sequence goes on from NW_024727182.1 coordinate 12,666, forward strand.
TGTGTGAGATGTGATGGGAGAGTGAAAGAGGTGAAGGCGGCGTGCGAGAGGTGGTGCAGACCTGTGGTTCGGTAACATACCTTGTAGGTCTAGTAATCTACTGTACATACCTTTTGAAACTCAAACTTCCATATGATTTTGCTTGCAGGAGACGACGTAAAGTGGATATTTGTGTGTTATTTTCTCGAATGCAGTTCATAAATGTTCTTTATTGTTGTGATTAGTTTTTTAATGGGTCAGTACTCTCTCACTCTTAAAGTATGGGTGGTTGTAATTTGCCTACTAAAAGGGGACTTACTCTCGTCCTGTGAATGAGGGGATGAACCAGTATCCCTCCGTTATTATTCAAACGATATCTTTCGAAAGTGTACGAGACTTAATGAAACTGGTGTAAACTCGGTTCTCTCAGCCAGCCTGTTGCCAGGGACGGGACCAGTTTTACCAGATCCTGTCGGCGAGACACCTCCAACACCATAGAAATATTTTCTAAAATTTCACTTGAAATTTGCGAGAGAAAAAATACTATAAACTCCATCTGAAAAAAGAAATGATAAAATACTATATATTAAGAGCTGATTACTTTTTTGTTGTTTTATTTAAGGAATAATAATAATAATAATAATAATAAAATCAGAATGCATTCAGAATAAGTCACAGAATATTGTTGGTAAAAGTGTCGGGTACAGCCGTCACCTACCATGTTAGAATTATTATTTTTGTTTAATTTGTCGAACAAATTTTTGGAAGGTTCACTATGCAAGAACACTGCCACTCATTAGTTTATGTTAATGACTGAGGCACACCACTGAATGGTTAATATTAACTTGACCACAGGAGGAGAGAAGAGGGAAGGGAAGGGGGGGGGGGAAGAGGGGTCAGTGGTAATGGAAGGTGTAGTGATGGGAGGGTGTTAGTTAATCCCATTGATGACAAAGGTGTTAGTACCATTGATGAGGTGTTACGTGCTAGTCGTCAACGAGAACCGCCAATGGAATGACTTCTCTCTCCCTTTCCCCTGACCAAAGTCATCACAGATCATCAACAGAACATCAATAATTAATTTATATTGTTTTCGTTTACAATTCTCCACTGAAAGTTGTTTACGTACAGACAAACACAACAGTGCATGTATTTCAACTTGCCGCTCTGAGCCTTGTCGAGCAGGGGATAAGAATGTTGGGGAAGAGTGGGAGTTACTTGTCATTGATGGGGGAGTGAGGGGCGTTTGTCATTGATGGGGAAGTGCGGAGTGTTTGTCGTTGATGGGGAAGTGCGGGGTGTTTGTCATTGATGGGGAAGTGGGGGATGTTTGTCATTGATGGGGGAGTGGGGGATTTTTGTCATTGATGGGGGAGGGGGGGTGTTTGTCATTGATGTGGGAGTGGGGGGTGTTTGTCATTGATGGGGGAGTGAGGTTTGATTACCAAATTTATAATGGGTTTCGTGATACAAGAATCATCAGCGAAGATTGTGAAGATGTGAAAAATTTCAACATTTCTTCTTGTTTGCTGACGTCTGAGGCCGGGTTATGCGTGTACTGTAAGTACACCTGTAAGCAGATAATGACCTAAGTTGTGTTGTATTTCTGTAGCTGTTTGTAGTTTGAGGTATTTTCTTTGTGTTCGTAGCAAAAAATTAATGGAGCAATAATTGTTTCCGTAAGAGCCATTACATGACTATCTGGCGTGGTTGTTTTTTGTACGAAGAGTTGTTGATCACTTCCACATATCGGACACTTTCAGTAAACTATAGCTCACCTCACCGTATGGATGTTATTCCTGTCGCAAAATTAAATCTTTTGGTTTTAGTGGAGCACCTGGGGAGCTGGGGCTTCCCCAGGGATCACAGCTCAACCTGAAATTAATTAGTCCATCGATTGAGATTGTCAGAGACGTTAATCAGAGTAATTAGGTGATGATAATTACTGAGCGTTGGCGGTCACAAGAGTGAAAATACACATGTGTTGATATTGATTATCACATGCTCTAAGTTTAATTGAACGATGTAATTAGTTTAAGAGTATATATATATATATATATATATATATATATATATATATATATATATATATATATATATATATATATATATATATATATATATATATATATGTGCTGATAACCACACGGAAAAAGAAAACACGAAGTTCCCAATCCTTAATACATGTATTGAGGAGTGTAAATTTGAATTCAATGGAGAATATTATGCTAAAAAATTTGGTATGGCAATGGGTAATCCACTCTCACCTGTATTAAGCAACTTATATATGGAATTCTTTGAAAAGAAACTATTAAGTAATAGTTTACCACCTTCAGCAGTTTGGTTTAGATATGTTGATGATGTATTATGTCTCTGGCCATGTAATGAGGACCTAAAAGCTTTCCTGCCACAACTTAACAACTTAGCCCCCTCGATCAAATTCACTGTGGAATTAGAGCAGGACTGTAAATTGTCTTTCCTAGACTGTCTGATCCACAGAATAGGTAACACTTTTAAGTTCAGTATTAATAGGAAACCTACTAATGTGTGTTCATATATTCATTATTATTCTGCCAACCATAATAGAGTCAAACAGTCAGTATTTTCATCAATGTTTTTACGTGCTTTGAGAATTTGCAGCCCGGAATTCATTGATGAGGAATATAAATATATCTATAATATTGGCTTGAACCTTAAGAACCCTAGATCCTTCATAGACAAATGCCTTAACATCAATAAGAAATCTTTCTATAGAACCGATCCCAAGCCCACCCATGACCATAAGAATCTCTTAGTATCACCATTTCACAAAAATTTCTCTCAAATTCCTGTACAACTAAAAACTTGAAACGTCAATGTGGCATTTAAAAATTCATGCACTTTTAAACAGATGTTAATCAAGAACTCCACCAACAATACAGGTGGCTGCATTTATAAGGTTCCTTGCAAGGAATGTAATAGGTTTTACTTAGGCCAGACAGGTAAAGATCTTGTAACTAGACTTAAACAAAATAAATATTAGTGTTAGGACAGGCCAGGAATCCAATGCTCTGTTTGTTCATTTGAGGGATAATAAGCATTGCATTGATTGGGATAATGCCTCCTCAATATTACCTTGTAATTCAATTGACAGTAGGAACATTATAGAATCTAGTCTCATTAAACATACCGAAGCAGTGAACATGAATTTGAGTAATGGTATGTACAAACTGGAAAATTTTGTAATTAAGAAGATTTGTAACCACGTGAGAAGGTTTCGTCAACTTACTGTACACTCTGACCTGACTACCGACCGTTGCGGTGCTTTTTAAAGATTAGTAGGGTCATTACCTAATACCTGACCATTGTGGACCTGGTCTCACCCTCCTCTGTATATATATACCTCGATTTGGATCTTTAGTCTGTACTTACCCCTGAAGATGTGAATTACACGAAAGCGCTTGGGAACTTCGTGTTTCTTCTTTCCTTGTGGTTATCAGCATATACCTGGATCACGCGCACCCACAGTGATATACTTGCATATATATATATATATATATATATATATAACTCTGCTCTTTCTAATAACTAACTATATATATATATATTCATTAATTACTCCACCCAGCACTACGAACCATAATCTATTGTCTGATCTACCTACCTTTACCCCGAGCAACGCCATCTAGGGACGAGACACGGTATGACTCGTCTTAGTTACCACTCCGAGGTTTCCCTTCTCCATATCCTGGTTGTTGCGTCACCTCCTCAAAGTCTTCTTTGTCAGCTCCAATTCGAGGAGAGGGCACTTGGCTCTGGGAAGTGACCACAGGATCATCTTTCCTCTAAACCTACGTGCAGTGACTACCTACCGTCTTCTACAATACTCAGCCTTACTCGTCAGCCATCTCAGCTCCTCACTTAAGTACTTATATTTTGTATTAACTCCCCCACGTCCACTTGCTTCAAGATTGTTTTATGTTTATTAATATGTATATACTGTTAATGTTTAGGTTAAGTTTGGTTAAGGGTAAGTTATAAGCTGAATATTTTGTTAAGGGATTTATGGTACTCTATTATATACAACGAAAACTCACATCCTTTGTCTACCCTTTTATAGTCCGATTGTCTTTGTTTTTTATTGTTGTTACCTGTTGGGATCTGCGGGTAGGCGTATAACTATATTCTAAATCCCCAACTCGTAACAAATGGCGACCGTGACGGGACTCGACCTTAAGTACCATATTCCTTCCTCCCTTGTAACTCCTTGTTAATTATTCCTCCCAGTCACTTCTGTTCACAATTGCTTTACGGTGGTTTAAAGTTTCCTTCATATGTGTGTGCATATATTGGTATTATCGTACAGTAAGAGTGACAGACGTAGGATATTAGGTTCCAAATGTCATAAGGCTTACCTGTTATTACACGTGGCAGTCGTGTAGTAAGTCTTATCGAGTGTTGGGAAGAATCCGGATATGTTTAATGCCGTACCCTCGCTCCAAGTAGGCTGTTCCATAGTCACTAGTTTACGGTGAAGTGATAATATTTAGGACGCCACGCTCTACCAGGACCCCATAGTGCAAAGCCTCAAATTATTGTTCTTCTCATTATCTCATTCAGGGTCAATCATACCATATATCAGGGTTGTTAATCCGGATCTTTATATTAATGCCATGTACGCCCTACTCTTTCAAGAGTATATCGGGGTTGTTAATCCGGATCTTTATATTATTTATGCCGTACGCCCTACCTCTTTCAAGTCTCTTATCCTTATCTAAGGATCTTCTCAGAAGAACAATAATCATAAGTGTAATTTCCTAGGTATAGCGGATTTAGTTTTTCAGGACTTTTCTGGTTATCCACTGCCGTGATATTTTTCTAGGGTTATCCACTTATCTTATCTTTGGACCATTAGTTAATTTATCTAGTTTTTCTTAACAAAGGCCACCTCAGGTTTTGATCTCCAGGATTTCATTGAAAATCCTTCCGCAGCTAAATTACGTGTTAATGTCCTGAAGAAAGAATGGAAAAGTATAGCCACCTATTACAATATCCCATATTCACAGCAAATGACTAAGGAAATGTTAAAAAATCAAGTAATTGAAATGTTGGTTCAACAAGAAGTTTTAAAAGAATCCGCTGTTGACCAATTAACGCCCATGTCCAAGAAACTTCAACCACTATCCACCACCCTCCTCACTCAGAAGTTGCCTCAGATCTGGCTAGCCCTCAAGAAAAAACACAGAGTAGACGCCTTAGAACTAGAACGAGCTAGGTTCGAGTTCCAAATCAAAATGAAAGAACTCCAGTTGGAGCATGAGTTGGAACAGGCCAAGTTGGAACAGGCCAAGTTGGAGCATGAGGGAAAGTTGGAACAGGCCAAGTTGGAGCAAAAGTTAGAGCATGAGGGAAAGTTGGAACAGACCAAGTTGGAGCAGGAGGTTAGACTGAAAGAACTACAGGTGAAAGAGATAGAAGTCACCTTAACATCGGAGTTTAAATCAAAAGAAGTGGCATTAAAAGAGAGACTTGCTGCTTTTAACCCTGCTAATGCTTCTTCCCTTGTTCCCGAGTTTGATGAATCCGATATGGACGGGTCATTTAGGACTTTTGAGAAAATAGCCGGGAAGAATGAGTGGCCTAAGGACCAGTGGGTGTCAGTGTTAGTTCCTAAATTATATGGTATTAAGGCTCGTAGAGTTTATAACTATTATTTAGACCAGACTGATGACTATGATAACGTAAAAGAATATCCTCTGTATGCTATCACGCCAGATGGATACCGGCAGAAGTTTCGTAAACTAACCAAACCATTTTTTCCCACACCTTTGTTGAGTTTGCTCAAGCTTAGGTTTTTAAAAAAATTGGTTAGAGGCTACAGAGAGACCTCCACATTTCAGGATTTGTTAAATTTGGTAGTCCTGGAGGGAGTGGAAGAGCAAGATACCATTTCACATCTTGAAGCATGTGGAGGAGCGTGGAGAGGTTAATTTAGGGGCGTGCTGCTGAGCTGGCTGATGCGTACCCTTTGTTGAGGGTGGAGTCACTGGGCAGTAGAGAACGTGGTACTTCCCGACATGTTAGGTCCTCCTCTGATGATAACCTTGGGAACGTGAGTGGTAGGTCGAAAGGTCCCACACCTACTCCCCCCGATGCAACCAAGCTTACTTGTTCTTGCTGTAAAAACCCAGGCCATACGATCCAGAATTGTAAACACCCAAAGTGTCGAATTGCTAAAAGTAGTTCCCTGGATCCCAAATCCAAACCAATAGCAAACACCAATGTGGAAAGGCCCCATCAGGATCTCTTCTCTTCATTCACCTATGAGGGAAAAATTTCAATCATGGAGGGGTCTCGTTCTTTCCCTATTCGTATACTACGTGATACGGGCGCAGCACAATCTATCCTCCTGTTTAACGTCATTCCTGATATATCTACCGCATTTACTAATGAGTGTTCTAATTTCGGATCTCTCATCCCATTCTTCCTATCCTTTAGCTAAAGTGCACCTCCAATGTCCCTTGATTACTGGGGAAGTGCAAATAGCCATAAGGAAAGACCCAATGCCTGTGTGCGGCATTCATTTATTATTGGGTAATGACTTGGTAGGAGATCTAGTGGTTCCTAACATAAAGACAGTCGACTCTCCCTTACCTGTCAACTCCACCACTGACCTTAAAGAAACTATTCCTCATCTTTTCCCATCTTGTGCTGTCACCCGGTCACAGAGTGTGCGAAGTGGGCCCTCTTCATCTGAAACCACCTCCAATATCTTACTACCCACAGACAATCTGTACAATAAGACCATTAGTAGGGAGGAGCTCATTACAGCCCAACAATCTGATCCATCTTTGTTCAAACAGGTGATGAAAGACCCCAGTGTGGACCATTGTACATCTTCGGCTTACCACCCACCGTCCCAAGGTTGCTTGGAACGGTTCCATCAAAACTTTCAAGTCGATGCTAATAAACTATCTCTCCTCAACTATATAGTCCATACTCCTGATCGCAGAAAAGATTCACAACTTGTTCACATTAATCTCATGAAACTTTGCCATTCCAGGCAGTCAGAGGAAGACATCCCAGAGGCTATAAGTCAACCTGTATTGCATACGGTTTTGTCAGGGCCGGAGCCGGAGACAGATGACATGGACCTATTGGAGAATTTAGACTTCCCTCTACCTAAAGAAAA
>NW_024727183.1:0-19620 GCF_018991925.1 Homarus americanus
TATATGCATATTTTATAGTGGAGTAAATGCATATTAATACGTAAAGGGACGGAAGCAATAACACATGGGTTGTATTAAGGTGAAACAAGAGGACAGGAACTGTCAGTATTATGTCTTGACGGCAAATATATAATCATTGCAATGGTAATACCTAGATATTACCATGACAATTCAAGTAGGAATATAAAATAGGTATTTTACAAAAATATTCATACTTAAATAAAATATATTTTTTAAGAGATGATTTAAAGGAAGGGAACGCCATTCAACAACTTACAACGCAATTAACAAGACCGGCTCACTTACTGTATATCCACTGATAATACTAACTTATGTGGTCACTCCACGACTTCTTTCTTCTTTTTTGTACTGAAAACTTTTGTTAATCAAGTGATTCACTCCCCAATGTCATCTTGTGCAACATTTATCATCACTGTTCGTTGTATATTTTTAGCCCATTGTCTGCCACGCTCTTTCAATAAAGCATTGTTTATTATTACCATCACTACAAAACACACACACTACTACTACTACTTACTACTACTACCAATTTACTGTCACTCGGAATAGAGTATGACAATAATCCAGTACAGTGATATGAGTTATTAAGGATGTCACCGCGGTTGGTGAGTTCTGAGGTGACTAAAGAGGCCGATATGGGACAGGCAGGGTCGATCAGAGATGTTGCACTTGTGGGGGGCTACATCTAGTGCGGGGGGTGGGAGGGGGAGCGGCAGCAGCTTCTCTCCGGCGTTGGCGCTTGTCTGCCTCGTTATGCAGTCTGGCTAATTCGAAAGTATTGACACCTTCTTGTGTGGTGCTCCTCCAACCGTTACGGTGTAGAGTAATTGTCTCTCAGGTGAGGGGATCGATTTGTAGATAATTTCAGCTCCCTACAGCAGAACCCATCTCTTCATCGATGTCTCCAGTGGTAGAAAGGTGAGAGCCAAGATAATGAAATTGGGTAACATTAGAGAGGGTAGTACCGTTGAGCTGGATGGATGGTGGAGGTGTAGCAGAACCAGGGGCAGGCTGAAAGAGAATATGAGTCTTACGTACATTCACCTCAAGGCCAAAGTGAGCATACGCATCTGCGTAGGTGTTCAGGATCTCCTGTAGGTCGCTCTCAGCGTGAGTGACAAGGGTGAAGTCGTCTGCATACTGAAGCTCAGTAATGGAAGCTGCCTGGTGTCGTCTTATGTTGAAAAGACCCTTCATCCGGTACTCGATGTCCACCCCGCCGGTGAAATTAGCACTGGCACGTGGAAGGAAGGGAGCCAAAAAATAGAAAAGAGAGTTGGTGCAAGTACACACCCTTGTTTAACCCCCGTTTGGATGGGGAAGAACTCTGACTGGGTGCCATTGTGCAGGACACTGCCGTTCATGTCATCGTGGAAATGTCTCACAATGGCGATAAATTTTGAAGGGCAGCAGCCAAAACGACTGAGAATCCACCAGAGGGCTTCCCTGTTGACCGAGTCGAAGGCCTTGGTTAGGTCGATGAAAGCCATGTACAGGTCAAAACGCTGTTCTCTGCACTTTTCCTGTATCTGACAGGCAGCAAAGATCATGTCAGTGGTGCCACGTGATGGTCAAAGGCCATATTGAGATACTGGGAGGAAGTTTTTGGCCTCAGGAAGAAGTCTCTTTAGGAGGATTCAGGAGATAATCTTGTCATCTACGGACAGCAGCGAGATCCTGCGGTAGCCCCCTCCCCATGTGAGGTGAACAGAATGGTTCCTCGAAAGGGCTGCTCAGTCGCACAGACAGGACCGGATTGCACTGCTGCCTAGATCCCAGTGCATAAACGACTATCTTATCTGTGCTGCCCATGTGCAGAGTTGTGACTAGAGACTCCCGATAGTCATCTCTGCCTGTCCCTGTAGCCACTCGTCCGTCACCATAGGACTTTTGGGGGTATAGGGATTTTGATGATGATGAGAGGTATGATGAGCTGGATGATGGCTGCGAGTGAGTGGATTTATGTGGTGAGGCAGGAACGCAGGCTGCAACCACACATCTTGGCTCTCTCTTTATATGATCCAGTGGTGCGAGTGTTGCAATGACTGGGGAGAGAGGGAGTTGCAATGGACTATCGGTAGCCCAGTTCGCTGGGTTTCGCCTTAGCAGCCTGTTCATTATGCATTGCCTTCGTCTGCCGGTGCAGTCGTTGGGTTCCCTTGTTGGTCACCTCTTCCGCCTATGCCGCCGTTGGGGTCTTGTTGAAGCTCTGCAAGCATGTCTGCCTGATGCGGGGCTCCACTGCAGACTTTTCGTTCCGGGTTTACTCCCGTAGCCTTATATCTATCAAGATTAATCCGCAAGGCAACGGGGCAATGGTTGGTAGGCGCCAGGACGTGTCCACATGCCAGTGGGCGTATGCGCCGTCCTTCTGGGGCCCACCGCTACTCTGAGATCCCCTGCTATTCTAGCCTGGGCCCACGAGGCATCCAGTTACAGTGTGTTGCCACGAAGAGGCACAGCAGGTGTCTTAATGGTGAAGAGGCTGTGTACTGATAGGGGAAGACTTATCCAAGTTGCTTCCCTGTTCGCCATGAGGGCTAGCCAGAGGCGGTAGCTGAAAGCGAGAGGAAGCAAGCAGTGCTTGCACCTTAACACGAACATAATGCTGCCGCACTAGACGCATTTCACCACTCTGTGCGCGAACACACACACACACACACACACACACACACACACGCACACACACACACACACACACACACACACACACACACAAACAAACAAACATTTTCAAATGTAAAGATAAAAACGAGAATCAATCCGAATCAACTTACATTGAAAACTAGAAGTAACATGATGACAAACACTAACAACACAACTAAGAAAAATAATACTGACAATATATCTATAAAAAAAATATTAAAAATATAATATGCAACATAATTGACCATATAATTTAACCTAGCCTAACCTAATAATATAACTAGTAATATAGTTAAGAGTAACACTATAAAAATAAATTATAAAGAATAATAAAAAAAAATAAAATGTAACTAATAATACAAAAATAATATAACTACGATTATAAATAACACCAACACTGTGCTAATTATTATATTATGACTAAAGGTAACAATATGACACAAATTGACCTTACTCTAGACCATTACTGTTGACCCCACAGTAAGATCAACGTAGACCCTTACTGTAAACTCGTACTGTTGATCCCACTGTAGACCTTACTGTAGACCCTTACTGTTGATCCCAACGTAGACTACTATAGACTTTTGCTGTTTACCGTTACTGTAGACCCTTACTGTTGACCCTTGCTGTTTACCGCTACTGAAGATCTTTGTAGACGTTATAGACTCTTATTGTAGATACTTACTGAAGACCCTGAATGTATATTCCACTATATATTCTACTGTAAACCCTTACTGTTGGCCCTTGCTGTTTACCGTTAGTGTAGACTAGGGTTGCTCATTTTTTCACACTTTTTTAAAATTGTGGGTGGGGGTGTTTTTTCCCATTATTTTGTTACTCCTGAATTCATTGGTGCCAGAATTAATAAAATCCAACATGTTCTAGGGGTCGCGAATCCAAATATAAAAAATGAATTTTTGCGAAAAAACGTCAAAACTCAAGCTTTTTCTCTTATAGATCAGCAATCGCGCTGCTTTTCACTACTTAACCCTAATGGCTGGCTAGAGCAGCTATTCAGCTTTCCATTGACACCTAATTCGATTGCATGCACCTCTTATTTGACCTTCTAAGTCAGGTCAAAGGCTGTAGCCTACCTGCGTTAACGGAGTTATAAATTCACTAGGTTCACATTGGCAGCTTTAAAACCCTGCGCTTCTTTGCAGTGTTTTGACATGTGTTGTGTTGTTGTTGGTACTGTGGTGTTATTTTATAATTTACTCAAATCTGCTATATAGTGTGGCAGTAAATTTATGGTTATCTATTTATGTTGTATTTTCTACAGGTGATTAAATTGCTCTTATGTGACCCTATTTTGTTTGCCTATTTTGTTTTATTACAAAACGTTTTTTTCTTACAGAGTTCATCTGTTTATATACATACAATCATGGAAGAGAGTGAGTCGCAGTCGGGGGAGAATGCTAAGGGGACTGTCAGGCCAACATCATCCACTACCCGTTCTGCCACTGAAATCTATCTAGTAGGCCAGCCAGCATCGTCAATTAGAGGCAGTAAACTCCCGACGATGCGTCAAGTCCTGAAGTTCTTCTTTCACACAGTGAATGAATCTGGTGACAGACAGGAGACGTTTAAAGAAACAGTGAGAAACGTACTCACGTTCTGGAATTTAGCTCGCATCAAGACTATCTCAGAGAGGGGGTGCCGGGAGAAGCTGACAAGGTTATGGGAGCACTGGAGAAGTCTACAAAAAAGTCGGGACAGGGCTGCAAAGGACAAGGTTGAAAACTTCAAGTCTCAACTTGACCTGTTGTGGGACATCGGAGCACCGGACGCCGTAGAGGACATCGAGAAGAACCGGCTGCTTACACCGGCCGACAAACAACAAGACATCGCCTTCTATCAAGACCAACGCGGAGAAAGAAAAGCGTTCATGAGTGGTAACGATAAGATTTTTGCCGCTAAGAAGAGAAAGCAGGAGGAACGAGTCGAGAAGCAAAGGTCGAAACAGGGAAGGTTCGCAGCCTGTGAACCAAGCAGCAGTGATTCGAGACCTCAAACCTCTGTGGTGGCTGACACCCCAACGGAAGTAGAAATGGAGAAAAAGGACACAGCGATACAACCTGGCAGGTACACATCAAAGCACCCTTATGTGACGGTTCAGCTTCCACGTCGCATTCTCCAAGAGCCAGCATTAAAGGAACTCGCTGACCGTCTTCGGATATCCAATAACGAAGTAAGTGTATCCATAAATGTGTTTGGAATGTTTGAAATTTCTGTTAATTATTTGATAAGCACTTAAACAGTCGACATTTTCTACTGACACCCTTGCCTGCTTTTGCTCGCAGATAGTTTCGGTGGTCGCAGCAGTGCTGCGCTCTGCTAACCCGCCAGGCGATCTGTCTGAGTTCCGGATCTCGAGAGAGACTGCGAGACGGGCGCGAGCTTCACACCGTCGTCAGGTAGCTGCCGCACAAAGGGAAGCCTTCACGCCTCCACCACATGCAGTGGTGCACTGGGATGGTAAGCTGGTTAAGGTGAGAACACGTTTAGGTACTACATTAATATTTTACCAAAGCCTAGACTATTGTAATATATTGTTAGAAATGTATCAAATCATTAACAAAAAGCTTGGAGAAAAAGGCAGCCTTGATAATTCTTCATTATCTGTCTGAATTTTTATATTTCTCTCATTTCAGAACGTCGTGGGAGAAGAAGAACACCGACAGGCCATCTTCATCTCAGGGCGCGGCCATGAGGAAGGGAAGCTGCTTGCTGTCTTGCCAGTGAAGGACGGCACTGGCCTGACCCAGGCACGCGCAACAGCTCGTGCTATCGAGGACTGGAGCTGCGCTTCAAACGTCAAGGCACTGTGCTTTGATACAACGTCGTCCAACACAGGGCGAGTCCAAGGTGCGGTTGTCCATCTGGAGGCGCTGCTGGAAAAACAGCTGTTGAGGCTTGGGTGCAGACACCACGTCATGGAACTGGTGGTGAGAGCCGCTGCCAGCAACATCTTCGGCAAAACATCGGCCCCTACGGACCCTCTCTTCCAGACTCTTAAGAAAAGGTGGAGTCAACTAGATCACTCTCAGTATCTCAGGCTGGACATTGCAAATCTACCAGAGTCTGACTGGCTCAGTCACCTCCGACACAGGACCGTTAGCTACCTGCTGACCGTCACAGAATGGGCCAGAGAGGATTACCGAGAAGCGGCAGAACTAACGCTCCTCGTCCTCGGTGTGAATCCTCCGCGCGGCACGCACTTTCTGCGTCCTGGCGCATGTCACCACGCTCGCTGGATGGCGAAGATCATATACTACCTCAAGATCTACATGTTTAGCCACCAGCTAGAGCTCAGCAGTGACCTGTGCGTCAAGCTGCAGAGGATGGCGATCTTTGTGTCTCTGCTGTACACACCGGCGTGGCTGAAATCACCAGTAGCCGAGGATGCGCCTGTGAATGACCTGCAACTGCATCACGAACTCCTCCGCTACAGGGCCGTGGACTGTGAGGTGGCTGATGCGGCGCTGGCGGTCGCGAGCCGCCACCTGTGGTATCTAAGGCCACAGACCGTCGTTCTGTCGCTGTGCAGCGAGAAGTTGAGTGCGGCAGAGAAAAAGGAGATGGCGACCAAATTGAGCTGCCTAGAAGAAACGAACGACTACGCCAACGACAACTTGGTCATCCAACAGACTACACGGCTTTCCGACCTGATAGATGAACGTTCATGGATGATCTTCAAGGAGCATCATGTGTGCGGCACAGCATGGCTGATGTCACCGGTGGAAGACTGGGAGAAAAACGAAGAGTTCATGAAGCTGAAAGATTTCTCCAGAAGCCTGAAGGTAACCAATGACGTGGCCGAAAGGGGAATAAAGCTTATGCAGGACTTCATTGGTTCAGTCACGAAGGATGAGCAGCAGCTGCAGGATGTCATGCAACTTGTGGAAAAGCACAGGAAGCAGATGAGTGGCTTCAGCAAGTCTGCTCTGATGCAACTGTGAGAGTTGAATAGAGGGGGGATTGAACTTTCAAATTGCATCTCCTCCTAGAGGTATTGACCTATTTCAATGATGTTTGTTTTTTAAGAGGGAAATATATCATGGAAAAGACTGTGACGGCAAAATATTGATATGTGTTTTCGAATAAATGGAAAAGTCAAAACTATGAATATTTTGGAATCTGGTTCCCTTAACGCAGGTAAAGCCTTTGACCTGAACTAGAAGGTCAACTAAGAGGTGCATGCAATCGAATTAGGTGTCAATGGAAAGCTGAATAGCTACTCTAGCCAGCCAATAGGTTTAAGTAGTGAAAAGCAGCGCGATTGCTGATCTATAAGAGAAAAAGCTTGAGTTTTGACGTTTTTTCGCAAAAATTCATTTTTTATATTTGGATTCGCGACCCCTAGAACATGTTGGATTTCATTAATTCTGGCACCAATGAATTAACGAAATAATGGGAAAAAACACCCCCACCCACAATTTTCTAAAATTGGGAAAAATGAGCAACCCTAGACTGTAGACCCTTACTTTAGACCGTAATATAGACTCCACTATAAACCCTTAATGTAAACCCAACTGTAGACCGTTAATGTGGACCATAGAATGGCGCTGGGATGGACCACTACACTATAGTCTAACCCCCTTCCCACTATTCTAATATTCTAAGTCAAGACAGAAAATCCGATCTCAAAATCGAAGTGTTCTGACATCGTGGTACTGTAATAATAATTCAATGTGACTCCAGTGGTATTATCAGTATGTAGTATTATGTAATATTAAGAGATTGTAAAACACACACGTATTAATTGTTGGTACGTTACACTAGCTAGTAGGAACACACACAAACACACATACCAATAATAGAATACACAAGTGATCGTGGGCCCTTCGTGCCCGGTGGCAAGTCCGGTGGTACAGTTTACCGAGGCGTGAAAGTTTGAACGCTCGTGCTTGGCCAGCGCGCAACCGCCGTCCCGCTAACAGCGTACAGCGACATCGTTTTCCAGATGGTAGTGGTAGTCATAATCATGGTCGTGGTTGTTATAATCATGGTCGCCCTTGTTATAATCATGGTCGTGGTTGTTATAATCATATTCGTGGTTGTTATAATCATGGTCGTGGTTGTTATAATCATGGTCGTGGTTATTATAATCATGGTCGTGGTTGTTATAATCATGGTCGTGGTTATTATAATCATGGTCGTGGTTATTATAATCATGGTCGTGGTTATTATAATCATGGTCATTAGTTTATTATAATCATAGTCGTGTTTGTTATAATCATAGTCGTGATTGTTATAATCATAGTCGTGATTGTTTAATCATGGTCTCGGTTGTTATATACATGGTCGTGTTTATAATCATAGTCGTGGTTATAATCATGTTTCTCATGGTCGTGGTTGTTATAATCATAGTCGTGATTGTTATAATCATAGTCGCGGTTGTTATAATCATGGTCTCGGTTGTTATATACATGGTCGTGCTTGTTATAATCATAGTCGTGGTTATTATAATCATGGTCGTGGTTGTTATAATCATGATCGTGGGTGATATACTCATGGTCGTGGTTGTTATAATCATGGTCGTGGTTGTTATAATCATGGTCGTGGTTGTTATAATCATATTCATAGTTGTTATAATCATATTCGTAGTTGTTGTAATCATAGACGTGGTTGTTATAATCATGGTCATGGTTGTTATAATCATGTTCGTGGTTGTTATAATCGTGGTCGTGGTTGTTATAATCATGGTCGTGGTTTTTATAATCATGCTCCTGGTTGTTATAATCATGGTCCTGGTTGTTATAATCATGGTCGTGATTGTTATAATCATAGTCGCGGTTGTTATAATCATGGTCGTGGGTGATATACTCATGGTCGTGGTTGTTATAATCATGGTCGTGGTTGTTATAATCATAGTCGCGGTTGTTATAATCATGGTCTCGGTTGTTATATACATGGTCGTGCTTGTTATAATCATAGTCGTGGTTATTATAATCATGGTCGTGGTTGTTATATACATGGTCGTGGTTGTTATAATCATAGTCGTGGTTATTATAATCATGGTCGTGGTTGTTATAATCATGATCGTGGGTGATATACTCATGGTCATGGTTGTTATAATCATGGTCGTGGTTGTTATAATCATGGTCGTGGTTGTTATAATCATGGTCGTGGTTGTTATAATCATGCTCCTGGTTGTTATAATCATGGTCCTGGTTGTTATAATCATGGTCCTGGTTGTTATAATCATGGTCGTGGTCATGATACTTACAGTATCCAATATACTATAGGAAGGAATAGAATAAAGGTTAGAATAATTAGTTAAAAAAAATATTCGCCATAAGGAGAGGTTAAAATCATAAAAAAGAATATTATTATGAATCACCGATGATCATTCCGAGATAAATTATATTATGAAGAGAAGTGACCTTGATTCTGGTTAGATTAGTCACCATCAGCTTAAATCATCACCTGTGTTAAGTCATCATAGTCATCATGTACGTTAGTCAGCTTTAGGACCATCTCACATGACTGACCGACCATCGATGTTCTTTCCGCGCGAGGGTGTTAGTTTTCAATGCGCCTTATTATTTACACTGATGGATGTAAGACCTCCTACCCTCACTGACGCAGCTATGGTCAATTTGGTGTTATTCTTGTTTATAAATGCCTTCTAATCTGTCTCAAGTCTATCCGTCCTGTCTATTGCCATTCCAACTGTCTGTTCGTCTGCGTGGTGTTTGAATGTAAGTCCGTCTGTACTCTTTGTGTCGTCAAATCTGTCTGTTTTGTCCGTTGTTGGCGTGTGTCTGCCTGTTTGTCTAATGTGAACCAGTCAGTCAGCTGTCTGTCTGTCATGTTAGTTGCCATATTGTCTATTTGTGCATGTATGAATCTGTCTATTTTTGTCAACCTCCTGTCTGTTTCACTGTCTATATTCACCCTGTTTCTATTGTAGTCATCTTCTCCATGCATTCCTGTTATTATCTTTGTATCTCTTCTCCTTTTCCATGAGCCACAGGAATAAGTATACACTGTAGCTGTAAGGTCGTCTGGACATTGTTGAAAGTGCGCAGCCAGACAGCATGATGAAACTCAGCTCCCCCACCTGTTATCTCCAACTATTTTCTGTTTCCCCTTCTTTATTCTTCTATTTACTCATCTTCCTTCCTTTATTAATCCAAACAACATTAAAAAAACAGTAGGCTAAGAAAAAAAGTGAGGGGGGGAGGAGGAGGGAGCCGTACGATAACTGCAATCGTGGGCTGACAGGGTACAGCGAATGAGGGTGCGCCAAGTCCGTAGACTTGCATCGTTTTCCAGTTTAAATGAAATGGTTATGTAATGACTTCCTAAAAAAAAACATCCATATGGGACCAGGTTTGTTCCACTCTACGAATTTCTTACGATTTTTCCACCAAGTTTGATGTAAAACGATTGTGCCGTTTCGGCTGCCCAGAACAGACAGACACACACACACACACACACCCCCACATGCCTAGTCCTATAGTATATTAGATACACAACACTAATGCTATGTACACAAAGTAAGTAAAGTAAGTATGAAATGTTCACAAGCAGCAGCAATGGTATGCACACATGAAATATTGGCATGTGTACATGGTAGTTATGACATGTACATGACATTAATGGTAGATACACAAAACAATTATAACATGTGCACTGAACAGTTAAGGTATATTACACATTGTATTAATAGTATGTCACATAACAACAATGAAATGTATACACGGCAATTAAAGTGTGCACACACAATGTAAAGGCCTGGGACTTAGAGATATGAACCCTTTGCCAGCCTAATCAGGATCTTATAAAAGGAAAGTCAAGAACCATGGTTTTCTGGGGGATAACAAACATCCATTCGAGATGGACATCTCTTTACTATGAAAATAACACAAAACTCTGACACCATTCACTCAAACATCAAATAACAATTATGGGAGTCAAACAATTAATGGAGTCAAACAATTAAGGGAATCAAACAATTAATGGAGTCAACAATTAAGGGAATCAAACAATTAACAGGAGTCAAACAATTACTGGAGTCAACGAATAATGGAATCAACAATTAAGAGAATCAAACAATTACGGGAGTCAAACAATTAATGGAGTCAAACGATTAAGGGAGTCAAACAATTAATGGAATCAAACAATGAACAGATATTTCCTACGGCGGCGGCCCGGTGGAAGGTTCTTGCCACCCAGGAGAGTCGCCAGGGCACGGACTGTGGAGAGGGTGTGAAGGAAGTGGCGATGACGTGGCAACCGCGGTAGTAGCTGGAGCAGGTGACCGGAGGTTGACAGTCGAATAGTGAAGGTCTGGGGAATCAGCCCACGATCCCAGGACACATCAGAAGAGAACACAACCAGAATTTCAACGAGTAGCGGGGAAGTGCAGCTGTGGTGCTAGCTGGGTAGTGTCTGAACTGTGTGTCGAGGCAGCAGTCACATTCTCACCTCGGTCTACCCCCCAAGTGGGGGACACGAACAAGTAAACGAGTGGCGAGCGGGCAACCATCCTTCTCGTTACAGCCCTGACACACAACATTAAGGATATGTCAATGAAACAATTATAGTTTGTACACACAACAATTATGACATGTTTACACGACACTCAAAGGCGTGTATGTGTGCAGTGATTAAGTTATTTACACATAACTATATTATGTACAGTCAGAAACCATAATTACTGGCCCACTCAGGTCGAGCAGTAAGTGAGACCAGGGGTCCTTACTGGTCTGCAGCTCACAGAGTATCAATGCACGCACGAACACACAGAGCATCACATACCCTCGAATACTAGTCACCAGTCGTTCAGGTCATTCCTCCCCTTTACTTTGAATATAATGTTACTTTTACTGCCCCCACAAACGTGAAGTAAATCAGTTATATGTTATGTCTAATGGACAACAAACATGTCCACTGGTCGGTGCTAAAAGGATGTAGCAGCAGTTTTAGAATATGTCTGCTTAGGCCAACACAGGAGTACTCTGGTGATGTCCCACACGACACAATATTGTCATAGTACAGCAGCAGGCCAAATCTCATGCTTTAATTAACATTCACAGTTCTCTGATACACTGAACACATTTTTGGGCTGTCAGTACAATTCCTGCTGGCCGTGAAGGTCATCACCTCATTAGGCTGCCTGTCTATAAATATTAAACTACGAAACATCAAACATCACACCTCTAAGCAGTGGTAAATAATGTTAATACTGTATTGTTTATACCGCAAAGTGAAAAATTTGGCAAAAGTTACTGAGGACTGTATACCTGTATACTTCATATAAATTGTGGTTACTTATGGTCGTAAGTCCAAACTCTTGCACCAGCTGGCTAACGTATCAGGTTGACTCACTATATCGCCTTCACTCGCAGAAACAAACACCAAAGTCTCGGTGTGTTGTGGAAGCTACGTTAGAATAAGCAATAAATATATCAAGATATGACAGTAGATACTCTTAGCGTCACTAGCCAGTGTTGACTGTCTCAGACTTAGAGAGAAATAGAGGGAAATTCTCAACCTTGCACGGGGGTCCAGCAGGACCTTCGCTAGCATCACTCCTTGGGGGCGTGAGGGCGGCTGTTCTGGCCCTCTCGGCGGAGTACTGAAGACCCTCAGCTGCCTCCGCACCTAAGGAGATTGGCCAAGAAGGGACCCACTCGGCGGAGTTCCTGAAGGTTCTGGGCTGCCCTTGCCAATACATGCTAGTAGTTTTTCTTATTATCTCTTTCGGCCTATGTAATCAAAATTTTAATGGCCATCAATGTTGTTCGGCGTGCCAGCAGCCTGGAGGCTATTGGTTCACCTCTACACCCGTGGGAACATCCAAGTCGGTTGTGTACAACAGCGTCAGAGAATTAAAGCAGCCTTACAGTAAGAATGGAATGTTCTATAATCAGCACCAATGTCTTAAGGCTCATTAAGGCATCATGTATTGGTCAATACAAAAGTTTTACCAAGTTAATGGCCGACAATCCAATATAATATTTATGATTTTTCACTTGTAATAATACATATAAATGAATAGCTTCATAGAAAACGTAACATAACGTAACGTCCGTAACGTAATGATATGTAACGAAATATAACGAAATATAACGTAACCTGCTTTAGGTATATATAATTTTAATATATTATGATTGTAAACGACGTCTTATTATGAAACAGCATTTTTTTTTTCATATGCAAATTAATTTACATTGTCATAACAATGAAAAAAGATTATCCCATTATCCCTATTTGGCGGACACACACACACGCACACACACAAACACGGGTGGCTGAGAAACAAGAACAGGGGGAAGGGAATAGGAGAGAAGGTGGTGTGTGGTAGAAATATCCTGTCATGACGTATTTAAATTTTTTGACAACACATGAATATAACTTGCCAAGGGGACAAGGTAATGATGTGATACACAGCAGTGGTTCATCATTATTCTATGGCCAGCAAGGAAACAATTAGAGGGTTTCATGAAGTAACTCACACAGAAACACATGAAAAATTTTTTATACTGTTCTAAAAGTATTGTCTAATAAAGTTAATAAATTCTTGTAATTAGTTGTTAATAATGTCTCTATACAAAAGCCTATGTGATACATAGGCTCCATAAGACATGAGATATATCAAAGAGAAGCACCATCATCACACTCACCACATACAGAACCACCATCATCACACTCACCACACAGTGAAGCACCATCATCACACTCGCCACACAGAAGCACCATCATCACAAACACCATCACATTAATCACCACACTGATTGTGATATTACTCCTAACATCAGTTTTAAAGGACATATTAGTTGTCAATATTACTTGTTGAAATATAAATTATTATTGTTTCAGTTTGTGTAACTTTGGTTTATCATTTTATTAAGACATTAATGTTAATGCTGAAATGGTAATGAACAACTGACTAAAAAGAGGATTTTCTTACACCTACATCGTTAACATGATCAGTATCATTTTTTATACCAATATCATTAACATCAAATATTCTTATGAAGACTTACTGGCTACCCTGGCTCTGTCCGAGGTGCCCAGCTGGAACTCTCCTGCATACTTTTGTTGAACTATCGCCTCGCCTGTTCAACCTGTGTCTGGCCACGGGGCCATTGCAGTGAACCGCCGACCAGCAACACCACCCTAGCCTCACCTCCCGCTCAACCTAGTGGGTCAGAGATTATGGTTTCTGACTGTACATACACAAGCAATGGTATGTACACACAACGATAATGGTATGTATACACAACAATGGTATGTATACACAACATCAGTGGTATGTACACAACAACAGTGGTATGTACACACAACATTAGTGGTATGTACACACAACAAGCGGTATGTACACACAACAACAATGACATGTGTATCTGAAGGTCATGTGTGTGTGTGTTTTCTCTTATTATTTCCTTAACATTATTTATAATGACAAGCAGCGTTCAGTGGCGATATAGTCATGTGTCAAGAAATGTTCTTCTATTCCCGAATATACAGCATTAAATGGCAAATGAAGGAGGTCTTTTTTCCTCGAGTTTCTGTGCTTTCAATAAACTGGACAATTCAGAGCACAGGATATGAGGTGAGACGTCATCAAAGGTATTTCCATGGAAATTAAACAATATCAGTTGAAAATAATATCGCAATAAGTATTAATGCAGTAATAACCTAATGCTGTGTGACAGCTGAGTATTAACTGAGCCTGAGTGACCACGAATAACCCTCCTCACACAATGATTTGGTAGCTGCCAATAATTTTAAATCGATATTACATCCTATGAAAGACCATTGGTTTAACACATGATGATTTACTAGCATCATTTAATTTGAACACTTTTATTCTTAATCGTTAGATAGTGAAATTATAAATGTGATTTGTTAAAGAAAATGTGGTATCAAGATCCTCTCTCTCTCTGTCTCTCTCTCTCTCTCACTCACTGACATCATCTGAAGTCTGGTCAAATCTCTCAGTTAATACAGAAGTTTGACTTTTCAATCTAATTCGGAAAACTGGGTCGCAAGTTCCATAAGTTTAGGACAGGAAAATATGTCCTTAATACCTGACCTGACTAACGTGAAGGTTACTGACAGATAGTACAGTACAGTACAGTACAGTACAGTACAGTACAGTACAGTACACTCAACTGGAGTTGATTCTTATGTGTATCTACACACCAAAGTGTCTACACAAAGAACACGACGCCGTGTATCATTATAGCTATTTTTTTACAACAGTAAACGTACATCAATATACTGTGTATATAATTTTCACCGTCGTGTTTGTACACAAGAAAAATATACCCTTACCGTGTTGCTGTGCTTATGTCATATATGACTTCCATTAAGAACTGATGTCCGATTAATTATATAAATTCCTCCTACAATTTTCATGAACAAAATACATAAAAACAAATTAACTATTCTAATTTATACACAATACGAGAAATAAAATAATGCATTATGACTATATAAACTATCCCTGACAAGTTGTACAGTTTTATAATATTAAAAACATGTAAAGAGTGAGTTCTGTAAACACACTTACACACAATAGTTTGAGAAACAATATTATGCAAGTGATACTCATCAATGTTGATAATATTAGGATGTACACGTACTGTACTGTACAATACATAATTTTTTCTCGAACGTGTAATCATACAGTAGGGGAAGAACATGATAAAATGTGTTCCTCCACCACATTTGTCACCATTCATAATATTCTTAACACGCAAGGAAAAAATGCATAAGAGTTATGAAAACAATTCTTTTGCAGACGAAAGTAACGTTTTTATAGACCTGCCCACATCCCCCCACACAAACACATCTCGGTGTGGCCGAGGTACAGTGGCCGGGTTCCTTGTGAAACACTTGTGCCACTGGTGGCCAGTTCAATTTTACACCTCCGTGTGTTGAGCTTGGAGTTGTGCGTCCCACTGTGGTGCATTATAAAGGAAAGTAAAAATAGGTAAATAAAAATTAAAAGAACCCGATGTTACGGAATCCAGAACTTCCGAAATTATTGACCTTTGTGAGTGAGGGCCGGCTTGGGTGCGAGCCGGATTAGGTTAGGGCCTGTCTAGGTGAGTGCCACTAATACACACTCAACACTCGCCCATTTGCCTCTCTCTCTTCCTGCTTTTTGTTGACAGCCGTCCCCTGTTCATACCCCTGATAAGCGACACACAGCCTCGGTGATTTGCTGTAACTCACGCCTTTGTGTGTGTGTGTATGTGAGAGAGAGAGAGAGAGAGAGAGAGAGAGAGAGAGAGAGAGAGAGAGAGAAGAGTGGTCATGATAACACCTTGTGTGATAATATATAAATCTTAGTGTTGTGAAATTAAACCTACATTATATTCACTTTAGTCAATATAAACCGATGTTATAGTCCTTTAGTAAAGACTTACAGTAAACACAATAAACCACCTTCGTTACATAAATATAATTGTTAATCAATGTGTAGTACCAAACGATTAAGAGGGAAAAATATTTATTTGAGAGAAGATTGTAAATATTTTTATTATTTCTTTAATTCAGTTAGAGTTTATAATTATACACACACACACACACACACACACACACACACACACACACACACACACACACACACACACACACACACACACACACACACACACACACACACACATCTCACTAATGTTGACGCAGCTGAGTAATCAAATAACCTTTTCGCTACTATATGCCAGACTCTTCCCCGGCTTGACACAACCAATCTCCCTGCTAACCTACCAGCCCCCTTTCCCACTGACTTAGTAGAAGAATTTGAAGTAGCAAAACTTCTGGACAAACTGAAGTCAAAACGCTCCACCACCCCCATTGACTTACCAATAAAACTCTTCAAGTTTTCCCCGGAGCTTTCTAAACCTCTCTGCTCATCATCAATGCTTCCCTAAGTCAAGCCAGATGCCTAGCTGACTGGAAGACATCATATGTGTCGACAGTGCCCAAGTTAACCAGCCCACAATCCTTATATCAGCTACGAACCATTGCAATCACCATAATACCAAGCTTAATCTGTGAAAGTTTTGTTTGACTGGGCCTATGCTGATATTGCAGGCGGCGTAGATCTTCAGCAATTTGGTAATATGAAAACTTCCTCCACCACTCACTGTCTTGTCAGCTTTCTCGACTACATATACCGGCATCTGGAGAAACGAAAAACGTCTTTACCTGTCGCCTTCATTGACTTCACCAAGGCATTCGACCTAGTCGACCACAATTTAATCATCAACAAAGCTATCGACCTCGGGTTTCGAAGAAGTCTTTTACCATGGCTTACAGACTTCCTCAGTAACCGACGCCAGCTGTACGCTTCCGAGGGACTGTCTCCACCTTTCAGTCACTCATCTGTGGCGTCCCTCAAGGCACCAAGATGGCACCACTATGCTTCCTTATACTTATCAATGATGCCCTAAGAGAAACCCCTGCTCGCTGGAAATATGTCGACGACTCCACCATTGGGACTAGGGGAGCTGGTGGTAGAGCGGTACCGTTCTTGCCTCGCATGCAAGATGTCACGGGTTCGATTCCCGGCGGAAGTTGTTTGGACACTCTTCCTAGTCCCCTTGGTCCCTGTTCACCTAGCAGCAAAAGTAGGTACCTGCTGTAAATCGGAAGTTGCGAATTCGTATTCAGGGACAAGTTGTTGGAGCTTCCAATAACTTGCTTAGACATAAACCATTAACTCCTCAGGCTTCTACGCCCTTAACTCATGGGACATAAGGCAAGCATGAATTTAGCATGCTTCCCTGTTGGGTGCTGTAAACGCTTCTGTGCTTCACCTTACACAAGAATGTAGGGGGTGCCCAATAAAAATAAAAAAAAATAAAAAATCATTGGGATCAATGTTAATAATTCTGCTCCCGACTATACCGCCCTTCAGGATTTATTGGACAATCTCAAAAACTAGGCCACCAACAACTACGTCACCATCAACCATACCAAGACCATGGTTGTGCACATCAACCTCTCCTCCAACGTTGTCCCACTCCCTTCCATTACTTTAGGTTCCAACACACTACAGGTTGTGGATTCCACTATGCACCATAGACAACAAACTAAATTGGAAAGCACATGTCAGTGAAGTTGTCAAATCCTCCAGTTTCAGTCTCCACCTCCTCCGCCGACTCAAGTCACCTCGGAGTTCCTGCCCCCGAGCTACTCAGTGTTTACACAACATTCATACTTCCCAAGTTCACCTATGCTTCCCCTACCTGGTCTTCCTCCCTCAATGCCATACAATGTAAACACCTAGAAAAAGTGCGAAAGGGGGCATGCAAGATTATTCTCTCCCCTTCCTACTCCACATATCAAGAAGCACTCAACACATTGACCCTCTCAGCTGTCACTGACCATAACAACGACCACATCTGCAAATTTGGTGAGAAGCTTCTGCACAATCCTCGACACCGGCTCCTACTATCACCCGAGATCCGTCGTCCGAGAATTGCTGTAATCAACCAGTGTATTCACTCCTAGTCAATCTTACTTTTTGCACTGTTACTATGTTGAAATGCCCTGTAGCTTGAGCTTCTCCCCACCTAGTTATTATATATCATATTTGTATCACTTATGTTACTTGTATATTATTTGTAAATCAAGAGACTCATTCCCCAATTATGTAAGTGTATATTTTCAGCCTTCCGGCTGCCATGCTCTTTCAATAAACCGTTAATTCTTATCTTATCTTATCTATCTATCTATCTATCTATCTCTATATATCTATATATATATATCTATATCTATATATATATATATACAGTATATATATATATATATATATATATATATATATATATATATATATATATATATATATATATATATATATATATATATATATATATATATATTGTCACGTGCCTGAGCGCTCGGCAACTCGCTGCATCTGTTCACGCTTCCATTTCACACAAGCTACTAATAATTGTTAATTGTACTTATTATATTATTATTGTTCTTAGCTACTTAGGTTAATTGTATATTTATGTATGTAATTTATATGCATCATTGTCTTACTCTGTTAAGTCAACTCAAGAGTAATATTAATTAATTATATAAAATATCCAGCAAATGTCTAGATCACGTGAGATGAGACGCGCTACTCGGCGTGCCCACGCTTCCCCAGTAGCGAAAATCCGTGGCATAGGTTAGACGTGTCCATTCGTTCTCTAGCCTTGACCCTTGTCTAGTGCTTTATCCAGTCTTCTGCAATGCCCTAGGGGTATCAGGTATTAGTGACACGTTTAGTTAGGCCTAGGAAGGGATCCTGGTGGTAAGGTATCTCCTGTTTGGTAGGGATAATCATTTTGTGGTGATTGTTGTATATATATATTTCGTATGTCTTGTGTAATATAGTAATGTTAAGTAATATTTGTTTGGTCTAACTCCTTACAGCATATTTTCGCCCTTCCGGCATCACTCTTATTTTATTATACAATTACTTATTCCCTTAAATTCATGTTTGCTAGTCATTACTCCCTTTAGAACATAAATTGAATTAATTAATTATCTTCCCTTTTGTGATTCACTTATTTCAACTGTTCTTACTTTTTCAAGTGCATTTGGTTGAGTGGGTTTTTGGTTAGGATAATTATTGCCGTGTTCCCTATTTGTTCCTTTATTTGTTAATAACTTGGGGTAGGATTCACTCCCCAAGTATAAAGGGTAGTGGGATCGCGACAATATATATATATATATATATATATATATATATATATATATATATATATATATATATCTATATATATATATCTATATATCTATATATCTATACATATCTATATATATATATATCTATACATATCTATATATATATCTATACATATCTATATATATATATCTATATACATATCTATATATATCTATATACATATCTATATATATATATATCTATATATATATCTATCTATATATATCAATCTATATCTATCTATATATATCTAT
>NW_024727184.1:0-12743 GCF_018991925.1 Homarus americanus
CACACAAAGCCTGTTCAACGAGCTTATGGCGCCGTGAACCTCTAATGGGGACCACCCGTCCCGCTTAGGTGATCAAAGCAACGTTTAACCCAATGCGGCTTCGAAACACGAGAATCCATATATATTTCATTAGGCCAATAAAGCACGCGGACTTCTACATATAACCAACACCTCACCCCACCAGGATTTGAACCCATGATCTTATAATTGTGACCGGGGAACGCTACCTCTGGGCCACTAGGACAATAAAAGCAGTCCTAGACTCTGCTATATTTCACACAAAGCCTGTTCAACGAGTTTATGGCGCTGTGAACCACTATAGGGGACCACCCGTGCCGCTTAGGTGATCAGAGCAACGTTTTACCAAATGCGGGTTCGAAACACGAGGATCCATATATATTTCATTAACCCAATAAAGCACGCGGACTTCTACATTTAATCAACACCTCAACCCACCAGGATTTGAACCCACGATCTTTTAATTGTGACCGGGAAACGCTACCTTTGGGCCAACAGGACAATAAAAGCAGTCCTAGACTCTGCTATATTTCACACAAAGCCTGTTCAACGAGCTTATGGCGCCGTGAACCTCTAATGGGGACCACCCGTGCCGCTTAGGTGATCAGAGCAACGCTTAACCAAATGCGGTTCGAAACATGAGGATCCATATATATTTCATTAGCCCAATAAAGCACGTGGACTTCTACATATAATCAACACCTCACCCCACCAGGATTTGAACCCACGATATTGTAATTGTGACCGGGGAATGCTACCTCTGGGCCACCAGGACACTAAAAGCAGTCCTAGACTCTGCTATATTTCACACAAACACTGTTCAACGAGCTTTTGGCGCCGTGAACCTCTAAT
Organism: Homarus americanus; assembly: GCF_018991925.1. Lineage (NCBI taxonomy): Eukaryota > Metazoa > Arthropoda > Malacostraca > Decapoda > Nephropidae > Homarus > Homarus americanus. Next base: position 871 of record NW_024727184.1, read on the forward strand.
GGGGTTATGCCGCCCAGATGATCAGAGCAACGTTTTGCCAAATGCAGCTTCGAAACGAGGATCCATATATATTTCATTAGCCCAATAAAACCGCATGAACTTCTTTCATTTTAATCAACACCTCACCCACCAGGATTTGAACCCACGATCTTATAATTGTGACCGGGGGACGCTACCTCTGGGCCGCCAGGACAATAAAAGCAGTCCTAGACTCTGCTATATTTCACACAAAGCCTGTTCAACGAGCTTATGGCGCTGTGAACCTCTAATGGGGACCACCCGTGCCGCTTAGGTGATCAGAGCAACCCTTTTACCAAATGCAGCTTCTCAACACGAGGATCCATATATATTTCATTAGCCCAATAAAGCATGCGGACTTCTTCATATAATCAACACCTCACCCCACCAGGATTCGAACCCACGATCTTCTAATTGTGACCGGGGAACACTACCTTTGGGCCAACAGGACAATAAAAGCAGTCCTAGACTCTGCTATATTTCACACAAAGCCTGTTCAACGAGCTTATGGCGCCGTGAACCTCTAATGGGGACCACCCGTGCCGCTTAGGTGATCAGAGCAACGCTTAACCAAATGCGGCTTCGAAACATGAGGATCCATATATATTTCATTAGCCCAATAAAGCACGCGGACTTCTACATATAATCAACACCTCACCCCACCAGGATTTGAACCCACGATCTTATGATTGTGACCGGGGAATGCTACCTCTGGGCCACCAGGACAATGAAAGCAGTCCTAGACTCTGCTATATTTCACACAAACACTGTTCAACGAGCTTTTGGCGCCGTGAACCTCTAATGGGGACCACCCATGCAGCTTAGATGATCAGAGCAACGTTTTACCAAATGCAGCTTCGAAACACGCGGATCCATATATATTTCATTAGCCCAATAAAGCACGCGGACTTCTACATTTAATCAACACTTCACCCCACCAGGATTTGAACCCACGATCTTATAATTGTGACCGGGGGACGCTACCTCTGGGCTGCCAGGACAATAAAAGCAGTCCTAGACTCTGCTATATTTCACACAAAGCCTGTTCAACGAGCTTATGGCGCAGTGAACCTCTAATGGGGACCACCCGTGCCGCTTAGGTGATCAGAGCAACGTTTTACCAAATGCAGCTTCTCAACACGAGGATCCATATATATTTCATTAGCCCAATAAAGCACGCGGACTTCTTCATATAATCAACACCTCACCCCACCAGGATTCGAACCCACGATCTTCTAATTGTGACCGGGGAACACTACCTCTGGGCCACCAGGACACTAAAAGCATTCCTAGACTCTGCTATATTTCACACAAAGACTGTTCAACGAGCTTTTGGCGCCGTGAATCTCTAATAGGGACCACCCGTGCCGCTTAGGTGATCAGAGCAACGTTTTACCAAATGCAGCTTCGAAACACGCGGATCCATATATATTTCATTAGCCCAATAAAGCACGCGGATTTCTACATTTAATCAGCACCTCACCCCACCAGGATTTGAACCCACGATCTTATAATTGTGACCGGGGGACGCTACCTCTGGGCCACCAGGACACTAAAAAGCATTCCTAGACTCTGCTATATTTCACACAAAGCCTGTTCAACGAGCTTATGGCGCCGTGAACCTCTAATGGGGACCACCCGTGCCGCTTAGGTGATCAGAGCAACGTTTTACCAAATGCGGCTTCGAAACCCGAGGATCCATATATTTATCATTAGCCCTAATAAAGCACGCAGGCTTCTACATATAATCAACACCTCACCCCACCAGGATTTGAACCCACGATCTTATAATTGTGACCGGGGGACGCAACCTCTGGGACACCAGGACAATAAAAGCAGTCCTAGACTCTGCTATATTTCACACAAAGCTTGTTCAACGAGCTTATGGCGCCGCGAACCTCTAATGGGGACCACCCGTCCTGCTTAGGTGATCAGAGCAACGCTTAACCCAATGCGGCTTCGAAACACGAGGATCCATATATATTTCATTAGCCCAATAAAGCCACCGGACTTCATATAACCAACACCTCACCCCACCAGGATTCGAACCCACGATCTTCTAATTGTGACCGGGAACGCTACCTGTGGGCCACCAGGACACTAAAAGCATTCCTAGACTCTGCTATATTTCACACAAAGCCTGTTCAACGAGCTTATGGCGCCGTGAACCTCTAATGGGGACCACCTGTGCCGCTTAGGTGATCAGAGCAACATTTTACCAAATGTGGCTTCGAAACCCGAGAATCCATATATATTTCATTAGCCCAATAAAGCACGCGGACTTCTACATATAACCAACACCTCACCCCACCAGGATTTGAACCCAAGATCTTATAATTGTGACCGGGGAATGCTACCTCTGGGCCACCAGGACAATGAAAGCAGTCCTAGACTCTGCTATATTTCACACAAAGCCTGTTCAACGAGCTCATGGCGCCATGAACCTCTAATGGGGACCACCCGTGCCGCTTAGGTGATCAGAGCAACGCTTAACCCAATGCGGCTTCGAAACACGAGGATCCATATATATTTCATTAGCCCAATAAAGCACGCGGACTTCTACATATAACCAACACCTCACCCCACCAGGATTTGAACCCTCGATCTTCTAATTGTGACCGTGGAACGCTACCTCTGGGCCACCAGGACACTAAAAGCATTCCTAAACTCTGCTATATTTCACACAAAGCCTGTTCAACGAGCTTATGGCGCCGTGAACCTCTAATGGGGACCACCCGTGCCGCTTAGGTGATCAGAGCATCATTTTACCAAATCTTTGACTTGGCTTGAGGATCATGTATGTTCATTAGCCCAATAAAGCCACTTGCCCGGACTTCTACATTTTAATCAACACCTCACCCCACCAGGATTTGAACCGACGATGTTATAATTGTGACCGGGAATGCTACCCCTGGGCCACCAGAACAAGAAAAGCCGTCCTAGACTCTGCTATATTTCACACAAAGCCTGTTCAACGAGCTTATGGCGCCGTGAACCTCTAATGGGGACCACGAGTGCCGCTTAGGTGATCAGACCAACATTTTACAAAATGCGGCTTCGAAACAAGAAGGATCCATATATATTTTATTATCCAAATAAAGCACACGGACTTGTACATTTAATCAACACCTCACCCCACCAGGATTTGAACCCACGATCTTATAATTGTGACCGGGGAATGCTACCTCTGGGCCACCAGGACACTAAAAGCAGTCCTAGACTCCGCTATATTTCACACAAACACTGTTCAACGAGCTTTTGGCGCCGTGAACCTCTAATGGGGACCACCCATGCCGCTTAGATGATCAGAGCAACGTTTTACCAAATGCAGCTTCGAAACACGCGGATCCATATATATTTCATTAGTCCAATAAAGCACGCGGACTTCTACATTTAATCAACACCTCACCCCACCAGGATTTGAACCCACGATCTTATAATTGTGACCGGGGGACGCTACCTCTGGGCCGCCAGGACAATAAAAGCAGTCCTAGACTCTGCTATATTTCACACAAACCCTGTTCAACGAGCTTATGGCGCCGTGAACCTCTAATGGGGACCACCCGTGCCGCTTAGGTGATCAGAGCAACGTTTTACCAAATGCAGCTCCACAACACGAGGATCCATATATATTTCATTAGCCCAATAAAGCACGCGGACTTCTTCATATAATCAACACCTCACCCCACCAGGATTCGAACCCACGATCTTCTAATTGTGACCGGGGAACACTACCTCTGGGCCACCAGGACACTAAAAGCATTCCTAGACTCTGCTATATTTCACACAAAGCCTGTTCAACGAACTTTTGGCGCCGTGAACCTCTAATGGGGACCACCCGTGCTGCTTAGGTGATCAGAGCAACGTTTTACCAAATGCGGCTTCGAAACCCGAGGATCCATATATTTTTCATTAGCCCAATAAAGCACGCAGACTTCTACATATAATCAACACCTCACCCCACGAGGATTTGGACCCACGATCTTATAATTGTGACCGGGGAATGCTACCTCTGGGCCACCAGGACAATGAAAGCAGTCCTAGACTCTGCTATATTTCACACAAAGCCTGTTCAACGAGCTTATGGTGCCGTGAACCTCTAATGGGGACCACCCGTGCCGCTTAGGTGATCAGAGCAACGCTTAACCCAATGCGGCGTCGAAACACGAGGATCCATATATATTTCATTAGCCCAATAAAGCACGCGGACTTCTACATTTAACCAACACCTCACCCCACCAGGATTTGAACCCACGATCTTATAATTGTGACCGGGGAATGCTACCTCTGGGCCACCAGGACACTAAAAGCAGTCCTAGACTCTGCTATATTTCACACAAAGACTGTTCAACGAGCTTTTGGCGCCGTGAACCTCTAATGGGGACCACCCGTGCCGCTTAGGTGATCAGAGCAACGTTGTACCAAATGCAGCTTCGAAACACGCGGATCCATATATATTTCATTAGCCCAATAAAGCACGCGGACTTCTACATTTAATCAACACCTCACCCCACCAGGATTTGAACCCACGATCTTATAATTGTGACCGGGGGACGCTACCTCTGGGCCACCAGGACAATAAAAGCAGTCCTAGACTCTACTATTTTTCACACAAAGCCTGTTCAACGACCTTATGGCGCCATGAACCTCTAATGGGGACCACCCGTGCCGCTTAGGTGATCAGAGCAAGCTTAACCCTATCGCGGCTTGACACGAGGATCATATATTTCATTAGCCCAATAAAACCGCGCCAGACTTCTACATATAATCAACACCTCACACAGATTCGAACCCACGATCTTATAATTGTGACCGAGGAACGCTACCTATGGGCCACCAGGACAATAAAAACAGTCCTAGACTCTGCTATATTTCACACAAAGCCTGTTCAACGAGCTTATGACGCTGTGAACCTCTAATGAGGACCATCCGTGCCGCTTAGGTGATCAGAGCAACGTTTTACCAAATCCGGCTTGGAAACACGAGGATCCATATATATTTCATTAGCCCAATAAAGCACGCGGACTTCTACATTTAATCAACACCTCACCCCCACCAGGATTTGACCCACGATCTTATAATTGTGACCCATTGAGCGCTACCTCTGACCCACCAGGACACTAAAGCATTCCCTGGGCTCTGCTATATTTCACACAAAGCCTGTTCAACGAGTTTATGGCGCCGTGAACCTCTAATGGGGACCACCCGTGCCGCTTAGGTGATCAGAGCAACGTTTTACCAAATGCGGCTTCGAAACCCGAGGATCCATATATTTTTCATTAGCCCTAATAAAGAACGCAGACTTCTACATATAATCAACACCTCACCCCACCAGGATTTGAACCCACGATCTTATAATTGTGACCGGGGGACGCTACCTCTGGGCCACCAGGACAATAAAAGCAGTCCTAGACTCTGCTATATTTCACACAAAGCTTGTTCAACGAGCTTATGGCGCCGTGAACCTCTAATGGGGACCACCCGTCCCGCTTAGGTGATCAGAGCAACGCTTAACCCAATGCGGCTTCGAAACACGAGGATCCATATATATTTCATTAGCCCAATAAAGCACGCGGACCTCTTCATATAATCAACACCTCACCCCACGAGGATTCGAACCCACGATCTTCTAATTGTGACCGGGATATGCTACCTCTGGGCCACCAGGACAATAAAAGCAGTCCTAGACTCTACTATATTTCACACAAAGCCTGTTCAACGACCTTATGGCGCCATGAACCTCTAATGGGGACCACCCATGCCCCTTAGGTGATCAGAGCAACGTTTTACCATATCCGGCTTGGAAACACGAGCATCCATATATATTTCATTAGCCCAATAAAGCACTCGGACTTCTACATATAATCAACACCTCACTCCACCAGGATTTGAACCCACGATCTTATAATTGTGACCGGGGAATGCTACCTCTGGGCCACTAAGACAACAAAAGCAGTCCTAGACTCTGCTATATTTCACACAAGCCTGATCAACGAGCTTTTGGCGCCGTGAACCTCTAATGGGGACCACCCGTGCCGCTTAGGTGATCAGAGCAACATTTTACCAAATGCGGCTTCGAAACACGAGGATCCATATATATTTCATTAGCCCAATAAAGCACGTGGACTTCTACATATAATCAACACCTTACCCCACCAGGATTTGAACCCACGATCTTAAAATTGTGACCGGGGGACGCTACCTCTGGGCCACCAGAACAATAAAAGCAGTCCTACACTCTGCTATATTTCACACAAAGCCTGTTCAACTAGCTTATGGCGCCGTGAACCTCTAATAGGGACCACCCGTGCCGCTTAGGTGATCAGAGCAACGTTTTACCAAATGCGGCTTCGAAACATGAGGATCCATATATATTTCATTAGCCCAATAAAGCACGCGGACTTCTTCATATAATCAACACCTAACCCTACCAGGATTTGAACCCACGATCTTTACAATTTGGCGACGGGGAACGCTACCTCTGGGCCACCAGGACAATAAAAGCAGTCTAGACTCTGCTATATTTCACACAAAAGCCTGTTCAACGAGATTATGGCGCCGTGAACCTCTAATGGGGACCACCGTGCAGCAGGTGGTAGAGCAACGTTTTACCGTCGCGGCTTCGAAACCGAGGATCCATATATTTTTCATTAGCCCTAATAAAGCACGCAGACTTCTACATATAATCAACACCTCACCCCACCAGGATTTGAACCCACGATCTTATAATTGTGACCGGGGGACGCTACCTCTGGGCCACCAGGACAATAAAAGCAGTCCTAGACTCTGCTATATTTCACACAAAGCTTGTTCAACGAGCTTATGGCGCCGTGAACCTCTAATGGGGACCACTCGTCCTGCTTAGGTGATCAGAGCAACGCTTAACCTAATGCGGCTTCGAAACACGAGGATCCATATATATTTCATTAGCCCAATAAAGCACGCGGACTTCTACATATAATCAACACCTCACCCCACCAGGATTTGAACCCACGATCTTCTAATTGTGACGGGGAAACGCTACCTCTGGGCCACCAGGACAATAAAAGTAGTCGTAGACTCTGCTATATTTCACACAAAGCCTGTTCAATGAGCTTATGGCGCTGTGAACCACTATAAGGGACCACCCGTGCCGCTTAGGTGATCAGAGCAACGTTTTACCAAATGCGGCTTCGAAACCGAGGATCATATATTTTCATTAGCTAATAAAGCACGCAGACTTCTACATATAATCAACACCTCACCCACCAGGATTTGAACCCAAGATCTTATAATTGTGACCGGGGAATGCTACCTCTGGGCCACCAGGACAATGAAAGCAGTCCTAGACTCTGCTATATTTCACACAAAGCCTGTTCAACGAGCTCATGGCGCCGTGAACCTCTAATGGGGACCACCCGTGCCGCTTAGGTGATCAGAGCAACGCTTAACCCAATGCGGCTTCGAAACACGAGGATCCATATATATTTCATTAGCCCAATAAAGGACGCGGACTTCTACATATAACCAACACCTCACCCCACCAGGATTTGAACCCTCGATCTTCTAATTGTGACCGGGGAACGCTACCTCTGGGCCACCAGGACACTAAAAGCATTCCTAGACTCTGCTATATTTCACACAAAGCCTGTTCAACGAGCTTATGGCGCCGTGAACCTCTAATGGGGACCACCCGTGCCGCTTAGGTGATCAGAGCATCATTTTACCAAATGCGGCTTCGAAACCCGAGGATCCATGTATATTTCATTAGCCCAATAAAGCACGCGGACTTCTACATTTAATCAACACCTCACCCCACCAGGATTTGAACCGACGATCTTATAATTGTGACCGGGGAATGCTACCCCTGGGCCACCAGGACAAGAAAAGCAGTCCTAGACTCTGCTATATTTCACACAGAGCCTGTTCAACGAGCTTATGGCGCCGTGAACCTCTAATGGGGACCACGAGTGCCGCTTAGGTGATCAGACCAACTTTTTACCAAATGCGGCTTCGAAACAAGAAGGATCCATATATATTTTATTATCCCAATAAAGCACGCGGACTTGTACATTTAATCAACACCTCACCCCACCAGGATTTGAACCCACGATCTTATAATTGTGACCGGGGAATGCTACCGCTGGGCCACCAGGACACTAAAAGCAGTCCTAGACTCTGCTATATTTCACACAAACACTGTTCAACGAGCTTTTGGCGCCGTGAACCTCTAATGGGGACCACCCATGCCGCTTAGATGATCAGAGCAACATTTTACCAAATGCAGCTTCGAAACACGCGGATCCATATATATTTCATTAGCCCAATAAAGAACGCGGACTTCTACATTTAATCAACACCTCACCCCACCAGGATTTGAACCCACGATCTTATAATTGTGACCGGGGGACGCTACCTCTGGGCCGCCAGGACAATAAAAGCAGTCCTAGACTCTGCTATATTTCACACAAAGCCTGTTCAACGAGCTTATGGCGCCGTGAACCTCTAAAGGGGACCACCCGTGCCGCTTAGGTGATCAGAGCAACGTTTTACCAAATGCAGCTTCTCAACACGAGGATCCATATATATTTCATTAGCCCAATAAAGCACGCGGACTTCTACATATAATCAACACCTCACCCCACCAGGATTCAGACTCACGATCTTATAACTGTGACCGGGGAACACTACCTCTGGGCAACCAGGACAATAAATGCAGTGCTAGACTCTACTATATTTCACACAAAGCCTGTTCAACGACCTTATGGTGCCATGAACCTCTTATGGGGACCAACCGTGCCGCTTAGGTGATAAGAGCAACGTTTTACCAAATCCGGCTTGGAAACACGAGGATCCATATATATTTCATTAGCCCTGTAAAGCAAGCGGACTTCTACATATAATCAATGCCTCACCACACCAGGATTTGAAGCCACGATCTTATAACTTTGTCCGGGGAACGCTACCTCTGGGCCACCAGGACAATAAAAGCAGTCCTAGACTCTGCTATATTTCACACAAAGCCTGTTCAACGAGCTTATGGCGCCGTGAACCGCTCATGGGGACCACCCGTGCCGCTCAGGTGATCAGAGCAACGTTTTACCAAATGCGGCTTCGAAACACGAGGATCCATATATATTTCATTAGCCCTGTAAAGCAAGCGGACTTCTACATATAATCAATGCCTCACCACACCAGGATTTGAAGCCACGATCTTATAACTTTGTCCGGGGAACGCTACCTCTGGGCCACCAGGACAATAAAAGCAGTCCTAGACTCTGCTATATTTCACACAAAGCCTGTTCAACGAGCTTGTAGCCGTGAACCTCTAATGGGGACCACCGGGTGCGGCTTTGTTGATCAGAGCAGCAACAACCAAATCTTTGACTTCGAAACATGAGGATCCATATATATTTCATTAGCCCAATAAAGCAAGCGGACTTCTACATATAATCAACACCTCACCCACCAGAGTTTGAACCCACGATCTTATAATTGTGTCCGAGGGAATGCTACCTCTGGGCCTGGGACACTAAAAAGCAGTCTAGACTCTGCTATATTTCACACAAAGACTGTTCAACGAGCTTTTGGCTGCCGTGAGACACTCTAGCTAGAGACTATCCGTGCGGCAGGTGATCAGAGCAACGTTTTTACCAAATGCAGCGAAAACAGCGGATCGTATATATTTCATTAGCCCAATAAAACGCAGCGGACTTCTACATTTAATCAACACCTACATTTACCAGGATTTGAACCGGCTTGATCTCTTATAATTGTGACCGTGGGGCATACCTCTGGGCCACCAGGACACTAAAAGCATTCCTAGACTCTGCTATATTTCACACACAAGAAGCCTGTTCAATAGGGTGACAATAGTGCATAGGGGTGAATTTCTAAAATTGATTAAATGGAATGGCCATTGGTCCAATACTGCGTACCCATGAAAAAAGAACACAGGCGAAATCCTGGGTCATTTGGACAATATTTAGAGGTAGCTCAAGTCAATTGAAGTTTTATCCTTTTGGCAAAAAATAAGAATATTCATAATATGCCGGTTTATTTTAAAATTTACATATTGAGCAAGTTTATGTGTACACTGTACATATAAATGATTAATTCCTTTTTAAAATGAAACTGCAGTGAACACGCTTACATCAATGGGTGGGAGAGGTGTGGACAACCCATTCATTGTTTTCGCTTTTTGCTTGTAAGGTCCTGTTTTGATGTCCCTGGTTGTGACCGCCTCTGCTCTTCAACAACCTGCAGCAGATGTTGGCGCTGGTCTTCACTCTTCGTGATCTTGCTGTTGAATGCCTGTATCAAGGCAATCCCTCTCTCTGCAGTGTCGTTGATGACTCTGAGACCACCCACAACTGCGACGCCATTTTTGAAGTCTTCATCATCAGACCATGTGTCAGGTTCCTTGGACAAAAAAGAAGTCTTCATTTTGAGACTTTCAAATAGAAAGTTTGATCCTCTAGAAGCAAAGTCTGAGAGCTGCTTTGTGGGAAGGGAAGATGTGGCAGGAAGAGCAGCACGTTTTGGTGAATCCTCTGTCGCCTTCCTCTCAACGATTGCCCGAACTATGTTTGTCTTCATTGTTGCATTAACTTGTGGATCGAAGAGTGCAAGACCCACCAAGCCTTCACTGAGGTACCACAGGTGACGACTGAAGACTGTGAGACATGTTCTTGATATTTTGACGTCGTGGTACTCTGACAGGTCTTGGAGGAGCCGCAAATCATTAGCAGGAGCGGAGGATGGAACGGAGGCCGTGAACCATGCACTGACATACACCTCTAGCACAAAGAATGTGAATCGTTTCAAGCCTAATGTCTCACGAGCAGTTAGTTTAAACTGATTAGCAAAAATCAGGATCTTCATGACATAAATGAGCTTAGCCATCCACCGTGCTCGGTGAAGTGCTCCAGGCCGTCGGAGATTAAACTTGGGTAGAGCTCCATCGAGACACCTGATTGCTAGCTCCAGTACCTCATGGTAATCATCACGTGGCTGCTGCTTCTTGCCCAGATGATGTTTCCAGCAACAGATGAGGTCATCTCGTTTCTCGTACAAACTTGGAGGGAGGTGTGAGAGAGGGCTGTAGTCATCTTGACTGATGTCCTTCCACTTATGCTTGAAGCGAGAGAAGAGAGTATTATCTGGTCCAGAGGAAGGCCCCATGCATTCCACATATGCTTTCTCGGCAACAAGCTCAAGGATGTGGTGACGACACGCGAGATGCAGAAGACGGCGGCCGAGTTTCTGCTCCAGAATGACACATGCCCCCGACAAGTGCCCAGTGTTTGAAGCTGTTGTGTCAAAACTGAGTGCACACACACCCACCGTCACGTCTCACACACAACTGATGCTACTGTACCAGTCAGAACCTGGCACACAACCTCTTCCCCCTACCCAGACTGACACCCGCCTCTCCCTCCCCTCTGCATTGCCAATAGCTGCACCAGCCAAAATACTCATTACTCATTTTTAGAAAAAATGTTAGGAACAACTTTAGTTTGAATTTGCATTCTACATATACCTGCAAAGTTTCATAGTAATCGGTTCATAAATAAAGAAATTAGAAAGAATCCATAATAATTTCAATAGTGTTAACTTCAAATGGCTTGAGCCACCTCTAAATATTGTCCAAATGACCCAGGATTTCGCCTGTGTTCTTTTTTCATGGGTACGCAGTATTGGACAAATGGCCATCTAAAAATAAAAACTTTCACTTTTTATTGTCACCCTACTGTTCAACGAGCTTATGGCGCCGTGAACCTCTAATGGGGACCACCCGTGCCGCTTAGGTGATCAGAGCAACGTTTTACCAAATGCGGCTTCGAAACCCGAGGATCCATATATTTTTCATTAGC
>NW_024727185.1:0-18437 GCF_018991925.1 Homarus americanus
CCAGGAACACGATGGAAGCTTCGAGGAGGACTTGTACTCGGTAGGGAAGGCTCGAGGACCACAAAGTTTCCTAGTAACACTCATGGCGGGTCTAGCACTAATGTCTCAAGAATAATTAATGGATCCTACTTCCTCCTCCTCCCAGCCAGTGTTACCATACCACCCATACACATCCCTAAACCTACCACAAACGACTATCATAATTCTGTTTATTCAAATGTAAAAAGAAAACTACTTCGACTTATAATATTAATCGTTAAATTCAACTTGAAAAAGCTACATACAGTATATGTAAATATCAGGAGAGAAAAAGCTTTAATTATTTATTTATACGAACATGAAACTAAAATAAATTCACTCAATGGACGTCAAATCAATACTATTATTATTTATGGAAGTCTGTGTATATTAATATTAAAATAATAAAATATAATAATCTACAAAATAATAATAATAAAATAAATAAAATACTTTACATAAACGTGATCCCGTTGATATTTTTAATTTACGAACGGAGGCGAAGCAACATTATGTCTCAACAATAAACTAAAAACACCATTACAAAACAGAAAAATATAAACAAAATACAGTAATCAGTAGTACAACTAACCTGGTGTAGAGTCTGGCGTAACTATCGTATTTTTTTTATAATTTGCGACTAGAAAATTGACCAGGCAGCCGAGGACGAGATATGGCAACAGTGTGTCTGAGGCGGGAAACTAGCATTGTTTTGGTCATTCTAATATCCACTAAACCTCTTATTTCACCATTATAAAGTAAATATTTCACCATTTTAAACACTCATATATAAACTAAATTAAATATATAACATTTATAAAGTTTATAAACGCATATAAGAAGGATATTTACGTTTGCATTGAAAAAAAAATGTTTTACGTTAACCACTCATTCCATCATTCCCGTGTTCAAATTTTCTTCGTTAAATATACGACTCAACAAACACCTAACGCTTTTTAAACTTATATATATAATCTGATACTAAATGATATATAATAGAATCATAACCATACTAGGATTAAACATAGGCTGTATTTAATTTACCAGGGTCCATTCATTGTTCTTTAAGCGCTCTTGTTGTTGACTGTTTTGAATCGAGTTATATAAACAAATCATTATTATTTATCATATCCAACCTTATATAAAAGTAACATAGGAGTTATTTATTATGTAAAAGTAATATAGTTTTGTTGTTTTAAAAGTAATATTAGTAGTTAATAGGAAGATAGAATAGACAACACATTATATATTGAATCACGTTGAAGAATATTCATCCTTATCTCTCGTGACGATAAGGTCTTTAAGCCGCGTTCCAATACTTACAAGAAACGGCGTATAGACTTACAGACAGACAGCAACAGAACACTTGAAAGTGATTACTTACTTTCTCCCAAGTTACTTGAGACGAGGGTTTAGGGAGGAGCACCCTCTTGGAACGCCGTCTTGCTCCTAATTAATACAACTCTAAGGTTGTGTTTGGCATGCCAGCTTTTCAGATAGTGAAGCCGGTGGAGGCCTGGGTCCTATCCCGATCTTGGGCCCTCGAGCGCCCTGACAGAAGGTCCTCTCTGGCCTGTCACGAGGGTCATGCCATATGTCAAAACACAGGTCTGCCTTACAACGCTAAGAGGGGAAGGTGGCTGGCGTCTCACCACCACCACTAATGCCCCCTGATACTAGTCTTTAGCTCACACACACACACACCAGGTCCACACGCCTGAGTAAGGCTCGTTTAGGCCTTCCACTTGCCCGTTTGAGGATCACGGGAAAGGTATATATATGACTCCCACATGCCCGGGTAAGGCTCATGATACCAAGGCCTCCATCACGCCAGGTGAGGCTCACATAGGCCTCCTCACGCCCGTTAAGACTCACATAGGCCTAGTGAGCTGTAGAATTGTTTACTCTGCTCGTGTTAAATGTGTAAGGCAGTTTAGTGTTAAGTTTGGTGCCGTTTGTTGTAGATGATTCAAACTCTCGACTCTTCTGTTGTTGTTGTTTTCTTTGTTTTTTGTTTCTCTTTTTATTGATCTTCGATTCTTGACTTGTTCTTGTAACTACATGTACGCGTCGATGAGAGAGAGAGAGAGTTGGTTAGTTTTGTCTCTCTTCCCACAACACAGTCAGGGGGGCAGCACTACGTCACTCATCACCCGTCTAAAAATTACTGTTTATAATTCCTTGTAACTTTCAACGTAAGATATATGACGAAATTATTACATCATCATAACATAAAACGACTCAAAATGAAGACCGTTTTATTCCCTGGAAATTAAAGCCTCTTGCCCCCTTGACACTTCTTTCGTGGCTAATTCCTTTTTTTTTTTTTACTTACCGTGAACACAGAGATGGTAAGAGCCTTCAAGAACGGCCGATGAATCATTGAGCGAGGGGCGTAGAGACCACCAGTAATTGTGGAGATGAAATATGATATTGCGAGTAATGACCCATTATTAAGTCTCTTATGGCTACAAGGATCTCCCTCACTACCTCGTAAAACCTCCAAGTTGGCCTCTTTTACCCCGCCAACTTCAAATATTCTGTCTTCATTACATATCTGCTTCATCAGTCTGTAGAATATTCTCTGTCCATCACCTCTCTCTTTACTACCTGCATCTTGTAACTCAACTGCTCCCTCGACCACACACACACACACACACACTTCGTCTTGCCGTTGTTGCTGTTGACTAGTGACTATAACTTAATGATCCCACTAGAGTAAGTGTAGTGTAGGATAGATCTGTGGAACGATGGACATACAACTCTGAAATACATCTTGATTCTCTTGTTCCCGTGTCTGAATCACCGCTGTTACCTCATAATTGATCGTTAATGAGAATATTTGCGTTTGCATTCGGTCATAAAATAAGACACTGTTTCTTTATGGAATTGAATTACGTTTTACATCCCCCCCCCCCAAGTCCTCGTTTGCTGGTTAGTTAACGTCTAGTCTATGGGTCCTCATGGTTCAGTCACTAAACCTTTCATATCTCGAAAACATCGTAACTCACTTAATTGTTTGCCTACACGAAACGCTGACAACCTTTCCGTCCCTACTTCTCTACTTCCCTCCCTCCCTCCCCCCTCCCTACCCCCCTCCCCTAACCCCCTTTACCTCCCCCCTACCCCCCTTAACTCCCTCCCTCCCTACCTCTTCCCCAACTCTTGCCAGCCTCCGGAGACCTCCTCATCTCACACACCCTAACATTCTCGACATACTTTTCTCCTACTCGTCAACTTTCAGTGACTTCACCATCCTCTCTCCTTACCGTCACCTCCTCACGATCATTCATCTCTTCTTTACCATCATCCACCATCTTCACAATACATTCTCTGAAGGTTACTAGTGTGCCCTCAAGAATGCAGTGATGGCTAGGGAAACACCGAGTTCGTTTATTGTGGATGAGAGAAATACAAGCGGTGACCAGCATGTGCCATGCACAGCTCACGCAGTCAGACTGAGGCTGCCTTGTCATATGGCAGCCTCGGGGCAATGTTGCCACATAACACGTGCAGTGTTGCCACGTGATAATATATATGAATGCTACTCGGCACAGTAGCTTATGTACAGGGTTGCTACTCGGCACAGTAGCTTATATACATAACCTACATCTCCCTCCCCCCTCACGCTCATAGTCTTTGTCTTGAGCGGACTTCTTAGTCCTAAGTCGCTCCGAGCGTCGAGGTGCACTGTGGGGCGGATCCTCGTGAGGTGCACTGTGGGGCGGATCCTCGTGAGGTGTAGGTGACTCGTCTTCGGTCAGGGGGCCAGCAGCAGGGGGTGGGACTGGCCGGAGGAAGCGGCGGTTCCTCCACCATACACGGGCACTCGGCATCCTGACCTTGTAGTCCCGCGACCGGCCGACGCCCATCACTATGCCCACCTTGTCCCAACGTGTCGTCGTCGGGTCCTGGACGCAGGCAAGGGCACCAATCTCCAGTGGCTGAAGAGGGCGGGCACGGTCGTCATACCGAGCCTTGGCGTCCTGGGCACGTGAAGCGGCGCGGCGGTCGCAGCTCTCGGCTCTGGTCTGCCACTCCTTCGCAAAGGCCTTGGCGTGTGCAGGAACGCAAGAGCGGAGAGGGTGACCATACAGGATCTGGGCAGGGGAGCGTCCTGTGTGGGTGGGAGTATTACGTAACTCCAGGAGTCCTTTGTCAAACGCCTCACAGTCTATGTTGCCTGAAGGGGCCACCTTGAGGATGAGGTGCTTGACTGTCTTGACTGCAGCCTCAGCATGGCCGTTTGACTGTGGGTAGTGGGGTGTTGACACGATGTGGCGGACTCCCCAACGCTCCAGGAATCCTGTGAAGTCCCGGCTGGTGAACTGTGGCCCACCGTCCGTCCGCAGACGTACGGGGACGCCCAGGTCACGAAAGAGGTGCCGGAAGTGGCGAATGGTGGCCGCGGACGTCGTGTCCGAGCCACAGATTACCACCACAGGCCAGCCAGAGAGTCGGTCGGCGACAACTAGGAAATGTTTCCCAGCTGTGCTGAAGAAATCAGCCGACACGGACTCGAAGGGCCTGGTGGGTTCGTCGTCGCACAAGAGGGGCTCTTGCTGTTGACTGGGCTGCATGATCTGGCACGGCTCACAGGCACGGACCGTATTGACGATATCCGCGTCAATGCCGGGCCAGTACACAGCCTGCCTTGCGCGGCGCTTGGTGGCCTCTGCTCCACGATGGCTGTCGTGTAAGCGGGTCAGAACGCGACGACGGAGAGCTGCAGGGACGACCACACGGGCACCGTACAGGACGAGGTCCCCATCTGCGTAGAGGTCCTCAAGTATCTTCCAATACGGGCGTAGGGCGTTGTGGAGGTCAAAACGGTCGTGAGGGAACCCAGTCCTCACACTCTCCAAGAGCTGAGTGTAGGAGGGGTCGTCGCGTGCCGCGGTCCGTAGTTCCTCGAGGGCCAGATCGCCGTCGGGTGGCGACACTGAGGCCTGGGTGCTGGCGAGGGACTGCACGGCCTGCAAGGTGACGATGTTGCTGACGGAGAAGCCGGCCTCGGTGCTGAGCATCTCGTCTTCAGGTGTAGGGCGGCTGACTGGGGAGCGGGAGAGGGCATCCTGGATGCACAACTCCTTACCTGCGCGCCAAGCTGCGGTGAAGACGAAGGCCAAAATCTTCTCCTTCAGGCGCTGGAGGCGGGGATTCTCGATGGCGTCCAGCGAATAGTGGTTAAGAATGGGGACCAAGGGCCTGTGGTCTGTGATGAGGTCGAAGTGCTGTAGGCCAATCAAGTAGAACTTGCACTTCGATAAGGCCCATACCACTGCCAGCAGCTCCAGCTCGATGGTAGCGTAGCGAGACTCAGCATCGGTGAGGAAGCGAGAGCCACACTGTACGAGCCGGTACTTTCCTCCACCGTGATCCTGGAGAAGGGCGTAACCAACCCCGTACAGGCGCGAGGCGTCTGTCTGGAGGACGGTGGGGAGCGCTGGGTCGAAAGTAGCGAGGATAGGTGGACTTGACAGGGCCTCCTTCACCTTATGAAAGGCGAGGTCGTGGTCAGGGGTCCACGTGAACGTCCTCTTGGGGCTCATCAGGGGGCGGAGAGGCCCGGCAGCGGCGGAGACGTCAGGGAAAATTCTGCCAGCTGGTTCACCAGGCCCATGAAAGACCTGAGATCCGTAAGGTTGGCAGGTTTCGCAAAGTCCGCTATGGCGCGAACTTTCTCCGGGTCCGCAGCAATGCCATCCCTTGAGAGTCGGTAGCCGCAGAAAGACACTGCAGGTGCGGCCAAGACGAACTTCTCGGCATTCAGAGTGATGCCGTGCGTCCTACACCTGGTCAGTACCTCGTCGATGCGGCGAAGATGCGTCAGGTAGTCCTCATCGTAAAGGAGGACGTCGTCCACTACCTTCACTCAGTTGGTCACGCCTTGAAGTGCCATGTCACCACGGAGACAGAAGGCGTCCCCCGTAGCAGCGAATCCCATAGGGCCACGGCAGTAGCGGAAGCGTCCGTAAGGCGTGATGAAAGTGGTCAGTGGCTGATCCTCCTTCTTCAGTGGGATCTGCCAGTAACCACAGAGGGCGTCCATCGTCGAGAAGTGCCGTACCTTCGGATCCACACTCCGTATAGCTGCAAAAGGTGTGGGTGAAGGGTGGGCGGGACGGGACACCTGGCTGTTAAGCTTAGACAAGTCGGTAGTAATCCGCACTCCACCGTTAGTCTTAGCCACAGCGACTAGAGGGTGGCACCAAGGGGATGGGTCGTCACCAACGGGTACGATGACACCCTGGGCCACCATGGAATCCAGTTCCTTCTTGACTGAATCCCTGAAGGCGAGAGGAATCAACCGGGGAGTGTGTATGGCAAACGGCAGTGCATCTTCCCGCAGGTGTATCCTCATAGGCGGACCCGCCATAGCCTTCAGTGGCGCGGTCCGTAGGGCCTCCTTTGTCACCAGCACATCCGAGTACTCCTTCAGGAAGTAGGCCCTTGCGGCTGAAGGAGACGTCTCGCTGTGAAGAGGAAGCAGCCGTGACTTGGGTGGAGGCGGGGAGGGAGTGGACGCGGGTTCTGGGCAGCTCTGTGTGGCAGCGCCAGGCGCGTCGCTCGTCGACTCACGCACCCTGCTGGCGGTGTAACGAGCAGCTGGGATCTGCTCGGGAAAGTCTCTGGGCACCACGCCTAACTCCTTGCAGTGCTCCCACGACAACAAGGGTGTAGCGAGAGTAGGCTGCACGTCGATCCATCCGTGATACGACCTGTCGCCGTAGGTGATCTCTGCTTGAAAGGAGCCCACAGCGTCCGGCATCTGGGAACCGTCCGCATTGTAGTACTGCAGCTGCGGCGGTGGTCCCAGGCTGCGTTTGGTGAGGCCCAGTTTCTGGAGGTGCTTCAACCCAATCACCGTAGTATCGGCGCCGGTGTCCGGTATCACCTCGATGTGACCCGACACATCACCGTGTGTGACGGCGACGCGGATAGTAGGGGAAGGGGTAGCCCTGGGGCGTGTGGTCGATTCCACCCTCCTGATGTGACTCCGCTGCTGCTTGGGGCTGCGTGGGCCATCTGGAGGGGGCTGTGTGCGAACCACCCCGAGGGAAGTGCGCTGCTGTCCTCCTCGTCTCGGGCTTTTGGGCTTGGGTTGGCGGCAGCACTTGTCGTAGTGTCCATAGCGACCGCAGGCCTGACACTTGTGGCCTCGTGCAGGGCACCTGTCTGTGTTAGACCAGTGGCCCTTACGGTCACATCCACGACACAGTGCATCGGCGGCCGGGCAAGTCTTGGGGCTGTGCTGCTTTCCACAGCTGCCACAGGAAGCACTAGGCGGAGGCGTGGAAGAACGTGTGGCAGCCTTCGCGTTGTTGGCCGCCTTCTTATCCTTCTTGTATTGTGAGATAGCTCTCACAGCAGGTGGGGCCCGTAAGGCAGAGGTGGCGGACTTGGTGGCCTCGTATGACCGACATTCAGTCACTACCACCTGGAGTGTGGAGGAAGCGTCCAGGGGGATGAGTCGCTGCATCAACTCTTCGTGCCTGACACCTGTCAAGATCCCGTGCTTGATCCAGGCTTCCTCACATTCCCGGCTGTGCGCCTTGCAGACGTCGATCTCCTCAGACAAACTCTTCAAACGTACAAAAAAGTCGTCAAAGGATTCGTTCTCCGCCTGCTTGCAGCTGGTAAAGGCACGGCGACGCAAAGCCTCGTTGTTCCGACCCTTAACATGCTCCTGTAAAAGGTCGAGCACATCCGTCACTGAAGAGGTAGAGTCGGGAGGCACGTGCAACGTGTGCTCCAAAACTCTCTGGGTCTCCAGCGACAAACACATCCGCAGTTGGATGAGCTGTTTGTTTGGAGGCATGCTGTCAAGGTCCACCATCGTGGAGTAATCTGTCCAACGCCGCCTCCACTCACGAAAAAGCTGAAACGTGACGTCTGGTGAGAGGGCGGGTGGGGGTTGAACAGATGCCTTGGGAGCTGTTGGGGTAGCAAGAGTACCTGGAGGACGCTGGTGTGGTGGAGGAGGGAGGGTACTGGCGCCTTGATGCGCGCTACCTGCGAGTGAGGGAGGGTGGGTTAGCGCCAGGGTCGCCAATAGCGCCTCAAAACGCAACTTTTCTTCCTCTCTTCGTGTCTCCTCCCTCTGAAGTTCCATCTCTCTGCGTCTCTCGTCCCGGTCGTCCATCCACTTCAGAATTGTGGCGATGTCCGTCACTGGAGGTGGAGGATGAGAGTCTGCGCCGGGTGGAGGAGAAGGTGGTGGGGAGTCGTGTCTCCCATCTTGACGTTGTCCCTTCTTACCTCCCATCTTTGTGTGTGCGTGGACTGCACTGTTTAATATATAAAGTGGCGCCTCAACAGCTCGAACCACATATATATGACATAAACAGCACAAAATCACGCTTATGGTCCAGGTCCACTGTTCTGTCCGTGAGTGAGTGAGTGCGTGCGTGCGTGTGTGTGTGTGTCTCTGAGAGCGGAGCGTGGTGGACGGCGGACTCGGGCGGAGGCAGAGGCAAGACCAGTGTCCCACCGGATGTCGCACGAGAAGGGTGTGCGCCTGCGTGCTCCGTGGGTACCGCAAAAACACAGGCCAATGCACAACTCAGCTCTAGACACACACTAATACACTGACACTGACACTGGCACCGTCACTAAAACGCACTGTGACGGAGCAACACTGCACATCGCGGCGAAACACAGCGCAACACAACACAACACACCGAGTCGACGCGCATCACCGCATCACCGGCAGACGTAACTGTCGGCGTTGTTCACACACTTAGTAAGTCCACAGATCCTAGACACTGCGCCATGAAGGTTACTAGTGTGCCCTCAAGAATGCAGTGATGGCTAGGGAAACACTGAGTAACACTGAGTTCGTTTATTGTGGATGAGAGAAATACAAGCGGTGACCAGCATGTGCCATGCACAGCTCACGCAGTCAGACTGAGGCTGCCTTGCCATATGGCAGCCTCGGGGCAATGTTGCCACATAACACGTGCAGTGTTGCCACGTGATAATATATATGAATGCTACTCGGCACAGTAGCTTATGTACAGGGTTGCTACTCGGCACAGTAGCTTATATACATAACCTACATTCTCTACTACTTCATCCGTTTCTCATCCTCCACTGAGCTCGTCTCTTGCCAGCTCCTGGACCTCTCTGATGCTGAACTTTATGTTCCTTCAGTTCTATTACAATATAAATTTATATTTTATTTATCTTAGTGTTTCCCTGTTGTCTCTAAACTCAGCTACTAAAGCCGTCTACCCTGGGAGTGATTTACGGTTAACAAATTTATTGGCAAAGCTTGGAGTTCAGTTTGCCTATACTGAGTAATTCAGTCAAGCCTTGACACTGAGGGTGCTATCACTGTTCACTGCCACACAGGACAGGTTTATATACAGTAGAAGTCATATTCTATTTGAGGACTAAAATCAATGTGGGCTAGCAGCAAATTTTGGATGGACAGCAAGAATGTCCCCAAGCACCCCTGAATGTATACATGACCCAGTAGGAACACGAGGAAACAGAATATCTCTTATATGGCCTTCAACCTTCCAGCCCCGAAATCCCTCTAATCTCTACAACCCAAAACTCTCACAAACATAACCAAACAACCTCACAACCTCCATGACAAAGAACTCACCAACTCCTACAACGCCGTGTACTGTAGATAGCGTATCCTCAGCAGCTGTTTCCTGGGCCTGGCCAGACCCACCACAGCTCCGCTCGTAATTCCTACCACGTGGACCTGAGTTTATTTTCTCCTCTCCTAACATTTAGACATTGGGACTTTTATGATTAAATATTGTTGATGGTGACACTGGGTCTGTGTAAACCCTCACTAAGATGTAAGACCACTGTTATGAAGAAAACATTTGTCCTTTTCAGAAGAAATTGTACGCTAGAGAATCAACTCAACTGTGGAGGAACGGTGGAGAGCAGGACGGTGTGAGGAGTAAGGAGACGCCGCCACGGTCAAAGTGCGACACCGTATTTATTATTTCTGCCGTGTGTTTACCCTGGGAGATGAGGGCTGGTGCAGGGCTGGTGGCATATGGGCCCCAACGCTGACGGACGGCCCCCACCACTCCCCTCCCCTCTCCGCTTCTACACTGCAAGCTTGTAGATCTTCGAAAAGTAAGAAAATCATTTGTTTGCGAAATAATGTCATTCTAAACACACAAGTGAATTTCCAAGATGTATAATTCCATATAAGATTTCAGTCTGATGTCTGTTAATATTTTTTTTAAACTCATAAACTTTCTTTGAGTAGAATGAATATCATGTTTTTTTAAGCAGTAGAGAGAAAGTGTGTCTTGAAAGTGAATCATGTACAAGGACTTAAATTTCCCTGAGTCTTGTGATCTGCTAGAATTTACAGTCTGTTTTCACTGTCAGGGGTTTGGTAACACTAAACACCTGTCATCACAATCATGTTTTTCCTGAAGGTTAACTTTTAAAAGGACTGCGTCAATTTGTTCCATTTTAAAACATTGGTTACTGAAACTTATTGCAATGAAATATACCATTCAGTAGCTAAACTTTAAGAGATTCACACACACACACACACACACACACACACACACACAAAAAAGGAATGGAACCAGTGTTAAACAGAGGTGAAGAGTGGTGAACAGTGCTTAAGTCAGTGAGAACAACTCAACAGTAACAGTCGTACTCAAGTTAACCTTCACACAGTGAGGTCCCAGGTACCCAGTGATAACGGCCCATGAGACCCAACAACCAGCGATGTGTTAATCCGTCTACGATAGGAAGGCCTGGGGCCACACCTCACTCATATAACACCATCTGTGAGGGAATTACTACACCACGTCAAGTCCCTCATAACACCATCTGTGAGGGAATTACTACACCACGTGATGCCCCTCATAACACCATCTGTGAGGAAGTTACTACACCACGTCAAGTCCCTCATAACACCATCTGTGAGGGAATTACTACACCACGTGAGGTCCCTCATAACACCATCTGTGAGGGAATTACTACACCACGGGATGCCCCTCATAACACCATCTGTGAGGGAATTACTACACCACGTCAGGCCCCTCATAACCCCATCTGTGAGGGAATTACTACACGTGAGGTCCCTCATACCACCATCTGAGGGAACTACTACACCACATAGGTCCCTCCTAACACCATCTGTGAGGGAATTACTACACGTGAGGCCCCTCATAACACCATCAGCGAGGGAATTACTACACCACGCCAGGTCCCTCATAACAACATCTGAGGGAACTACTACACCACGTGAGTTCCTCCTAACACCATCTGGGAGGGAGTTACTACACTACGAGTTTGCTGTTCAACACCTACATTAATCTGTATGTTCACTGTATGTTCCTTTTCCTTTCTCTAATGAAGGCTTTTGTTAAACCACCAATGTATGTAATAAGTCATTTATGTCCAATGTATATTTTCAGCCTTCGGGCTGCAGAACTTTTTCAATAAACCGTTAATTATTATTATTATTATTATTATTATTACACACACACACACACACACACACACATTTTAAAGGGTGGGGTCAGAATTTTTACAACTAATGAAGAAGATATTTATGAAGCTGTGTTGGTGTTACGAGACAAAACGCTGTCCGCCTTTCTGTTGAATCGTGAATTAAAAGGCAGATACGACAGAGAGAGAGAGAGAGAGAGAGAGAGAGGTGCTAGTGTGAAAGATTGTGAATAATTAGGTGGGAAAGTATATGTATGAATGAATGACTGAATGAGTGTGTAAAACTGAGTGTGTGTGAGTGAATTAGTGAAAAAGTGTGTGTGTGTGTGTGTGTGTGTGTGTTTGTTATATGTGTATTATTCGTGTATTTTCATCCTCCATCTCTCTAGTTTTTTCAACATGTGTTTGTGCCGCGGGTTCATGTTTGATTATTTGAGTGGATGACTATGGCAGTATGTTTGCGTGTCTGTCAATCACATCTTGACAGCTAATTGAAATCCCTCTTAACATGATGTAATGTGGATGTGTAGACGGTGAGCTGAGCTAAAATAATGGTGTACTGGTTTACGTTATATCATGAGAGCGACAAATTTAACATGATACACATACATACACATACCCACATAGGATACATAACTCACACAAACGTAAGTCAAATAAAAAAGTTTGTATAAAATGAGTCACCAGTGCGTCATCAGCACTTGTCACCAGTCGGTCATCAAACACTTGTTGCCATCTGCTTGATCTACGAAGCGTCACCAAGCACTGTAGTGTCAGTAGGCAGTGTCAGCAGGCAGTGTCACCAAACCGCATCACCAGGAGACCTTACACTTAAGCGTCACCAGGCAGCGTCATCAGGAAACGTCACCAGGCACTGTCACCAGAAGGGCACCAGCTGGGTGGTCTTGGCTGACAAGGGCGGTACAGGTGGCACTCCCGCCGGGCTCTAAGTGGCGCTGTTTACATTATGTGCCCTGAGTGACAGCCAGCTGGCAGGGTGGGCACGGAGGGTGGTGGGCACTGTGGTGGTGGGCACGGAGGGTGATGGGCACTGTGGTGGTGGGCACGGAGGGTGGTGGGCACTGTGGTGGTGGGTACGGAGCTTTTTCAGAGGGTGGGTTCAGAGGGTGGGCAGTAAGATTGGATTGATTGACGCTGTTTCGAATTCTGCAGTGCTGGTGGTGATGGGAATGGTGTTGACGGTCGTAGTGATGATGATGTGATGATGATGACGATGGTCATGTTGTCTCTTGTTCATCATTGGTTCTCTCTCGTTATGTGATTATTGCTGCTCTTCTTTTAATCCGATTCCTATCACTCGTGGAGCTGTTGTTGTTACCGTCTCTACTGTTGTTGTTAATGTTATTAATATATCTGTTGTTGCTGCTGTTGTTTTTGTTATTAATGGAGATACTCTGTGGTAAATAAAGTCGTCTAGTGTTAATCAATTAGTTTATTTGTTTTTGCTGTTGTTGTTGTTGTTGCTGCTTTTATTGTTAGTTCCCCGCCTGTTGTTGTTACTGTTGATAATTGTATAGAATTATAGAATTACTACCTTAGGTTTGTTTAATATTTATCCTGACAGTGTACAGCCGAGAATACATCCACCAATCACCATTACCTGCAGCCTTACTTCACCAGGTATTGCCAGGTAAAATTGGGAGTACGAGAGCCAGGGTGGGGTCGATGGAACTTTGGCTGGCCGTACAGTACGTCTATTAGTCCCTGTATTTGTGCTTCTACAAACTTTTACGTATATTACACTAGTAGTTGTGCTATAAATAATAAAGTTACCATGACCTCCAAGTGTCGAAGTTTTAGGAGTACAAACCCGTAAGAGTGGGTGTGTGTGTTTGTGTGTTAATTTATATTCATAAAAGAAACTTAAGAACCCGATACAAGCAGATAATTCTCACAGTGTAAGACCACAACTAACACTGCCTCCGTGTCT
Source organism: Homarus americanus (assembly GCF_018991925.1). Classification (NCBI taxonomy): domain Eukaryota; kingdom Metazoa; phylum Arthropoda; class Malacostraca; order Decapoda; family Nephropidae; genus Homarus; species Homarus americanus. The sequence continues at coordinate 13,421 of NW_024727185.1, forward strand.
CTCTCAAAGAAAATAAGTTCCTTGCGTGGCTTTCATTTAGTGCATCCTAATGATATAACTAGTTCTCTATATACACAAGACATGCACACAAGGACCATTTAACTGATCCAAGTATTCTGTATGCACCGCCGCAACACACCGCGCATACAACTGTGGATGATGTACACGGCAAGCGTGTTCCTCCGCGTGTGTTCGGTCAATGTTTCCACTTAAATAGACTTGTCTCCTCCTAGAAATGGGTTTTGTATTGAGGGTCATGCGTCAGTCCACACACCGCGCCACACTCGTGAGGCTGCAACTATGTGACTGCTTATCGCTTCGTCTTTGTTCTTTTTCATGTCCCCGCCATAGTAAGAGGGGGGTATATAACGGTACTCCTGGCCGTTTGCCCCCGCCCCCCTCCCCTCCCCGTACGTCTGTCTACTATTAGCAGCAGCCTCGGTACACAAGGCAGTAATGTGGCCTTCACTTCACCTAAATAAACCCAGGGACCAACCATAGCTGGGTCGCACGTGTTGTTGTGTATCTTTATATATATACACATTTACACAAACATAATCACATATACAAGCAAGGATAACCACAAGCACATCCATATATGCGAATAGTGTGTTAGGGTTGTGTCATGGGTTAGTTATTGTCTGTCGGTACAGGCACTAGACATCCTACCCTGTCCCATATATGGGTGTTTTAAGGGCCTTATTTCATATTCCGCCGACCCTACTGGCAGATGCTGGTCTAGGGAGGTTGTCTATTGCCTGGGCGTGTAGATCGGGGGTGGAAATGGACCCTTTGAGATTTGGTGACTTTTTGAGAACCAAGTATGGTTGTTGTCGTTATCTGGTGGGAGTCTTTAAAGGAGTTCTTGCTCTGATAATTTATTAGTTCTCCACATTATGTTGCATTATTTTCACTGCATTACGTAGCGAGTCCATTGTATCTTGTTTTTGGTTTTGGGGGGATCTCTCAGATTCGTGGTTTGTTCACTGTGCGTTAATGGGGTGTTGTGGGGGTGAGTATGGCGTGTGTAAGGGGTAGGTGTGTTAATGAGGGAGGTCGAAGGATGTGGGAGGGGTGTAGGCAATTAGCAAAGAATGACATAGATAACTATGAAGAGGAGGAAGAGGAAGGAGAAGAGGAGGAAGAGGAAGATTAGGAAGAGGAAAAAGAGAAGGACGTGTTCTTGTTGATGACGACGATGATGATGAGAGAGAGAGAGAGAGAGAGAGAGAGAGAGAGAGAGAGAGAGAGAGAGAGAGAGAGAGAGAGAGAGAGAGAGGAAAGGACATACACACACACATGTACAGATCTCACCCAGCTGACTTGGCCTGGATCACACCTCGGATCAAAAGACTTATGCAACAGAGAGACAGAGCCTTTCATCTCAATGACCACATCCGCTACAGGTCCCTTCTCAACCGACTCATCCGCGAAATACGCACTGCAAAGAAGTCCCACTACCCAACCAAATTACAACACCTGAAGCAGACCAACATCAGTCAATGGTATGGTAAGCTTAAAGAACTCTGTGGACTAAACAATAAGACACACCCCCCTCCCCTTCCTTAGCCATCTCACTAATGTTGACGCAGCTGAGCAAACAAATAACCATTTCGCTACTATATGCCAGACGCTCCCCCGGCTTGACACAACCACTCTCCCTGCTTACCTACCAGCCCTCCTTCCCACTGACTTAGTAGAAGAATTTGAAGTAGCAAAACGCTTGGACAAAAAAAAATTAAAACGCTCTACCACCCCCATTGACTTACCAATGAAACTCTTCAAGTTCTCCCCGGAGCTTGCTAAACCCCTATGCTCCATCATCAATGCTTCTCTCAGTCAAGCCAGATGCCCAGCTGACTGGAAGACCTCTTATGTATCACCAGTGCCCAAGTCAACCAGCCCACAATCCTTAAATCAGCTACGACCTATTGCAATCACCCCAATACCCAGCCTAATCTGTGAAAGTTTTGTGTTCGACTGGGCTTATGCTGATATTGCAGGAATCGTAGACCCTTAGCAATTTGGTAACATGAACTTCCTCCACCAGTCACTGTCTTGTCAGCTTTCTCGATTACATATACCGCCATCTCAAGAAACGAAAAACGTCTGTAGCTGTCGCCTTCATTGATTTCACTAAAGCATTCGACCTAGTCGGCCACAATATAATCATCAACAAAGCTATTGACCTCGGGCTTCGGAGAAGTCTTATACCATGGCTTACAGACTTCCTCAGTGACCGACGCCAAGCTGTACGCTTCCGAGGGGCTGTCTCCACCTTTCAGTCACTCACCTGTGGCGTCCCCCAAGGCACCAAGATGGGACCACTCTGCTTCCTTATGCTCATCAATGATGCCCTAAGAGAAACCCCTGCTCGTTGGAAATATGTCGACGACTCCACCATTGGGATCAGCGTCAACAATTCTGCTCCCAACTATACTGCCCTTCAGGATTTATTGAACAGTCTCCAAAACTGGGCCACCAACAACCATGTCACCATCAACCATACCAAGACCATGGTTATGCACATCAACCTCTCCTTCGACATTGTCCCACCTCCTTCCATTACTTTAGGTCCGAACACACTCCAGGTTGTAGATTCCACGAAGCTCCTCGGCGTCACCATAGACAACAAACTAAATTGGAAACCACACGTCAGTGAAGTTGTCAAATCCTCCAGTTTCCGTCTCCACCTCATCCGCCGACTCAAGTCCCTCGGAGTTCCTGCACCCGAGCTCCTCAGTGTTTACACAACATTCATACTTCCCAAGCTCACCTATGCCTCCCCCACCTGGTCTTCCTCCCTAAATGCTACACAACGTAAACACATAGAAAAAGTGCAAAAGAGGGCATGCAAGATTATTCTCTCCCCTTCCTACTCCACATATCAAGAAGCGCTCAACACACTGACCCTTTCGACTCTCACTGACCATCACCACGACCTCATCTGCAAATTTGGTAAGAAGCTTCTACACTATCCTCGACACCGGCTCCTACTACCACCTGAGATCCCTAGCCCGACAATTGCTGTTCGACACCACAACCGCATCCAGCCCATACGTGCACGAACTGATCGCTATAAGAACAGCCCAGTCCCAACCATTGTAAATATTGTCAATAACTTGTAATAAACCAGTGTATTCACTCCCAGTAAACACTACTCCTTGCACTGTCACTATGTGGAAATGAACTGTAGTTTGAGCTTTTCCCCATCTAGTTATTATATATCTTATTTGTATCACTTATGTTACTTGTATATTATTTGTAATTCGAAATCCATTCCCCAAATATGTAACTGTATATTTTCAGCCTTCTGGCTGCCAAGCTCTTTCAATAAAACGTTAATTATTATTATTATTATTACACACACCCAGAGAGAGAGAGAGAGAGAGAGAGAGAGAGAGAGAGAGAGAGAGAGAGAGAGAGAGAGAGAGAGAGAGAGAGAGAGAGAGAGAGAGAGAGAGAGAGAGAGAGAGAGAGAGAGAGAGAGAGAGAGAGCCATTTTGTCCTGTCTCCCTCCATTGACGTGTTTCTTCCCCACCCTTTAAAGTTTTGTACTGACCCTCACTGACCTGGTCTGACTCCGCCTGACCCTCTCCTTCCTGTGGGGTAAGATGTCTGGCAACCTTAGGTCATGAAGGCTCTTTGTCTTATTTGATTTGTTAGCTTGTTTTGTTTGGTCTGTGTGTCTGTTACCTCGTTCATGTGTTTTGTTTATCTTTCATTGTTTTGTTTACTTGTCATTGTTTATTTCTTTATCTATTATTTTTGATTACTTGTTTTGTTTTTATTTTTGCTTTGATTATCGTCTTATTCTGTACTTACCTTAGTCATGCAACAAGTGAGAGAAGTTATCTACCTTAGTCATGCAACAAGTGAGAGAAGTTATCTACCTTAGTCATGCAACAAGTGAAAGAAGTTATCTACCTTAGTCATGCAACAAGTGAGAGAAGTTATCTACCTTAGTCATACAACAAGTGAGAGAAGTTATCTACCTTAGTCATGCAACAAGTGAGAGAAGTTATCTACCTTAGTCATGCAACAAGTGAGAGAAGTTACCCACCTTAGTCATACAACAAGTGAGAGAAGTTATCTACCTTAGTCATACAACAAGTGAGAGAAGTTATCTACCTTAGTCATGCAACAAGTGAGAGAAGTTATCTACCTTAGTCATGCAACAAGTGAGAGAAGTTATCCACCTTAGTCATACAACAAGTGAGAGAAGTTATCTACCTTAGTCATGCAACAAGTGAGAGAAGTTATCTACCTTAGTCATGCAACAAGTGAGAGAAGTTATCTACCTTAGTCATGCAACAAGTGAGAGAAGTTATCTACCTTAGTCATACAACAAGTGAGAGAAGTTATCCACCTTAGTCATACAACAAGTGAGAGAAGTTATCTACCTTAGTCATGCAACAAGTGAGAGAAGTTATCTACCTTAGTCATGCAACAAGTGAGAGAAGTTATCTACCTTAGTCATGCAACAAGTGAGAGAAGTTATCTACCTAAGTCATGCAACAAGTGAGAGAAGTTATCTACCTTAGTCATGCAACAAGTGAGAGAAGTTATCTACTTTAGTCATGCAACAGGTGAGAGAAGTTATCTACCTTAGTCATACAACAAGTGAGAGAAGTTATCTACCTTAGTCATACAACAAGTGAGAGAAGTTATCTACCTTAGTCATGCAACAAGTGGGAGAAGTTCATGGTCATGCAACCAGGTGAGGAGGGTTATCTCTACCTTAGTCGTGCAACAAGTGAGAGAAGTTATCTACCTTAGTCATGCAACAAGTGAGGGAAGTTATCTACCTTAGTCGTGCAACAAGTGAGAGAAGTTTTCTACCTTAGTCATGCAACAAGTGAGAGAAGTTATCTACCTTAGTCATGCAACAAGTGAGAGAAGTTATCTACCTTAGTCATGCAACAAGTGAGAGAAACTGTCTATCTTTGCCATGCAACGGAGAGAAAAAGATGAATAAAACATACGTCAAGAATAAAGCAAGAAATGCGTGAGAGAG